>NC_084984.1:2297164-2314664 GCF_963691925.1 Scomber scombrus | reverse complement strand
GCCAAAACCGGCCCGCCAAGGGATCCAATCTGGCCCACTGGATAAATTTGCAAAGTATGAAAATTGAAAAAAGAAAAGTAATTCTGTTTTTTCCACCCTGACCAGAATACATGTGGTCATATTTAAAACACTGATATATTGAACATTGTGCAAAATATTGTCAATAAGCAACATCTGTTCAAAATAATCTGCAAAATACTGAGACATAATATTGTTGAAATTTCACTAACACATCTCCGGCTTTTCATCTGTTTGTAAATAGATGGTTTATTATAGTGAAGTTATCATTTAAAGGTTATTATTCAATGGTTTTACTCGTCCGGCCCACTTGAGATCAAATTGAGCCGTTTGTGGCCCTTGAACCAAAATGAGTTTGACACCTCTGCTGTAAGGTAACAATAATATAATAATAAGACAACCTTGTTTGAATTGTGAAATGGGTTTGGCTAAAAGAAAATGTTGGTTTGGTCTATACTACTAGGTACTTATACTATATTGACTGGGTTAAATAGAATTGCATTACTAAAAAGAGACTAAAATACAATTTTCATTGACTAAAACTAGACTAAAATAGTCACAGATAATTTTGACTAAAATGCTCAGACTTTTAGTCGACTGAAACTTGACTAGACTAAAGAGTATGAACGTGACTAAAACTAATAAAAACTAAAATGACAGCTTGACACAAAGACTAGACTAAGACTACAATTAAAACAGGCCGCCAAATTACAACACTAGTGCCGGCACACTGCAATATCTCAACGGACTGGATTTGTCAAAAGATAAGACGAAGGTATGATGAATGCCTTCAGCAGGGTAGTTGCTGTTGATCCTGTTTGTAGAGGCAGTAGGCGGGCATGTACTGTAGGTGTGCAAAGGTGGACGGAAGGGAAAAGATAAGGCAGAGCCAAATCACACATTACCATCAGACTTTCATAATGTCACCATGTTCTGCTCGGCACAGATTTAATTGCCTCATTGAGTTGTTTTTAATCTACATAGCTGAACCAAATACGGCTACATATCAGATCAGTATTGTTTGAAATGTTTTGGTACCAACACAATTTTTTAAATAAACTTGATATAAACATGTTTTTCATTTAACAAAAGAAGCCAAAGTTAGAATAAATGTGATGATTACACCAGAGATGGGGGACTCGAGTCTAGTGACTTGACTCGAGTCAGACTTAAGTCGCCAGATTGAGGACTTGTGACTTGCTTGATCAACAGTGAGAAAAGACTTGACTTGACTTGCATGAAATGACTCGACAAGTCATTGCTGTCTTGGTTAATTGGTGAATAATAATAATAATAAAAAATATTTTCGATTGGATGTTTCCTGTTGCATGTGGGCGAACCTGGCAACCAGGCGGGGAGTTCCGGTCCTCTGAAATGATGCCAACACGGAAGTAACTTAAAACTGCATTCTATCAAAAGGCCACCAGGGGGCGACCGTTTTGGTGTCAAAAGGACTTCCGTCTCTATACAAGTCAATGGAGAATTCACCAACTTCTCACTTGATTTCTAACCTCAGTAAACGTTTTCAAAATGTGTTTATGGTCTCAATCGCTAGTTTAAAGCCTTCTTCAATGCAGTATGATGTTCATTTGGGACATTTTGGCCTCCCTGATTTTATATGTGACGATAAAGCAGGGTATGCATTAGGGCGTGGCTACGTCGTGATTGACAGGTTGATTGGTTCACAGGTTCAGGAGGGCGCCTCATGCTCCTCCTGATGCCCATATAAGTAGAATCCGTGGGTTTTTTTTTACCCAGCATGCACCTGAAATTTTCAAGATGGCGCTGCTCAGATCTGAAACTATTCGCTTCCAAGCAGCAGTCCACAAACCAATGGGTGACGTCACAGATGTTACGTCCATTATATATACAGTCTATGCTGGCAACCAGTAATCTCTCTACTACGTGATGCGCCCGCCCATCTTACAGTAGAGCGGCCGGGGTTTGAAAGATGGAAGGTGCTACCAGTTCTGCTGCTGACACAGCCAGTGTTCCCAAAGTTATTACATTTGGATTTAAAGAATATTAAAACTCAACAAAAGAAACGATTCACTGTGTGCAAGATGTGCAGCGCAAACATATCCGACACATCCAGCACCACGTCAAAGTTCATCCGCCATTTCCGACTACACAAAGAAAAGTAAGTAATGTCTCTAGCTAACGTCACATTATTTTTTATCTAACGTTAGCTGGCAGCTAACATCCCATCTTCCCGAGACAAACTACTGTGTTGAGTAATTAGTGTTTGGTACACCTGGTCCTGTAGTCGTTCCTAGTAATTCTGATCCTGCTGGTCCTAGTGAGTATTATAATTATTCTTTAGCCTTATATCCCCTTCCTCTATTTGTTAGCCCTTTTGTGCAAAAGGAGGGCTACATAACACTTAGGCTGCAGTCTCTTAAAGTTTTAAGACGGTTGGCCTCCAGCTTATTATATTTCTATGACTTGACTTGTGACTTGACTTGACTCGACTCTAACAAAAATGACTTGGGACTTGCTTGAGACTTGCATATGTGTGACTTACTCCCATCTCTGGATTAAACATTGGTTTGTCAGCTTGTGATGCTTAACAGTTTTAAAACAGACGCATCTCACTTTGTACCAAACACGTATCGGGGCTGCACTAATTATTATTTTCATTACTGATTATTTTCTCAATTACTCGTTCAGAGGTTTGGTCGAAAACATCTTTGTTTTCTTTTGATTTCTCTGGTTTTTTTGGGTCTATAAAATGTCACACAATAGTGGAACCTGTCAATCACTGTTTCCCAAAGCCCGAGAGTGATGCCTTCAAATATCTTGTTTTGTCCCGAGTAAACAAACCACAACCCAAAGATGTTCAATTTCCAATCATAAAAGGATTAAAGAAAGCAGAACATAGCCACATTTAAGAAGCTGGAACCACTGAATTTTAGTCTAAATGATAAAATAATTGGCAATCGACTGATTTTTGGTCAATCTGCTAATCACTGCAGCTCTACTCGACAACCATCCCATTTTATGTAGGAACAAAAACGTATTATTAAAAAGTTTAGCACATGCTTACTTTTGCAGACTATCTCAAGGGACGTTCTCTATGTCTATTTTAAAAATCAGTCACTTGCCGATCTAAAGTGTTCTGCAGTGATGGACGTTTAAAATCTTCAATTACGCTGCATGAGAGCGCCAACTGAATTTTCCACTCCCTGTTAATCTGCCACCTCTCCTTCCACACAAAAGTATAGCATTTCAGAAAATTGCACTAAATTGACATCTGTGCCTGACTGGAATTTTTTACCCCCCCCCCCCCCCCCCCTCCCCTTATAAAAATATAGTGACTGCAATTAGAGTCTTCCATCACCTTCAGGGATATTATCTACTTCAGAGCCCACCATAGGAAGTGAGAGGCGCGCGATGGACTTAAGGAGGCAGGAAAGGAAGCAGGTGTAGAGACGCTGTAGCTTCGTATGTCACGCAACATGAAAAAGCATTGTAGATGAAGTCAATGCTCAAGTGCTTCAACGCAATGTGAAATCCTTTGTGTTTTCTCTCCTAGTGTTTGACTACAACTGGGTAGATACATGAGAAGTACGCCTGGATATTATATCAGCTGTGTCTACAACGGTACGGGTGTAACTGTGTTTTGACAGTACTTTTGTTGACATGCTGAGTTTCAGTACCCTATATTTTATTCTTTTTAAATCTGAGGCTAGTGTTGATCAAAGTGGGACTGCAACTTGACTTAATGAACACTTATTTCCTTCTTTATTAAATCATAAACACTATTATTCTGATCAATCTGTGCAGGATGTGTGTGTTACCACAGAAGGAGAAGTGGAGATTTTTCTATATTTTTTTTTCTTATTGTCAACATGTCTCATATGCAGAGCCAAACCAACAATGAATTCATCTACTTGGGAGGTCTACAGCGCAGAGAAATAAGATCTCAGGCTTTGGGTACACACACACACACACATACATACACAACACTTTTAAAGTAGGATGAGATTAATTGACAATAAGAAAAATAAAGAAAATCGTCAGCTTTTGTGTCTCTGTTCAAGGCCACCATCCAAACTAAAAATGGTATTTTCACCCCCAAAAACTATCTCCACAGTTTATAAATCTTAAAATGACTGGCTCTGTGTCCGTGTGTGCGGGGAAACCAGAGCTTTTACAAAGTGATGAAGTAAAACGTTGTAAACTGTGACTTTAAAGTTAAGAAGTAACAACTGTAAAATATTGATTTTTATGAGCAAACACAGCAGCTTGTTAATGTCTGCTGGTTCCCATCTGATGTGATTGTATCAATATTTCATACTTTCGTCATCTTTTTAGTTGCTTTCCCACTGAAAAAAAAATCAAAATAAGAAGATTTCAGGTGTCTCAATTTGGGAGATCTTTGCAAAACAACCTGAAAACATAACTGTGGAGTCACACTTTAAAATTAGACCATTGTGGTCTTAGCGTATTGATTAGGTCGTTGTGGGTCACTAACACTTGAATGAAAGTGTTTCTTTGAAGGTATCATGACACTCACCATATTTATATGTGGGTGCATTCAAAGTTACACAAAATGTACCTGTAGACAAGACACGTTAAATTAATGTTGATTTATCCTCTGGAGTCATTTTTTTTAAAGACATGCAAATCTTAAAATCTCTGATTCTGACTCAAATGTGAAGAACTACGTGTTTAACTATTCTTCATATTCACAATAACTTTATTTCTCAGCGGGTCCAAAACAAAAAAAAAGTGTTTCTTAAATTTGGGAGATCTTTGCAAAACAACCTGAAAAAAACAAGACTTTAAAATTAGACGATTGTGGTCTTAGCGTATTGATTAGGTCGTTGTGGGTCACTAAACACTTGAATGAAAGTGTAAATGTAAATCAAGTCTTTACACAAACCTAGCAGATCAAAGCACCTATGACAAATATGTGAAACTCAAATTCTCTCTGTCAGATGCTGATTTATCTGGGCGTACCTCACATACTCAAACATGCACGTGCCTGCACAGACATACAGACATACAGTATGAGGCAGCAGCAGTGGGTCAGCTACAGTCTTCTGGTGGTTTTTGTGGCAAACCGTCAGGTACAAACTGTTCATCCTACAGTAGAAAACCCCTCGATGTTTACTGAGGCCTCTGAGTAAACACCACCATGGACTAGACCGGCCTCCAAGACAGACTCACTTATTGAATGTGATCTTTGCTGAGCTAATATGTTAAGAAATAAAAACCTACAGTCACCTTTAAAGTCTTCAGTATGGACTTAAATGTCTGATTTGTTTAAAGACAAATGGAAATCATGTGATGTGGTCACATGACAAAGGTATGTAAAGTTTATATTTAGAGTCAGAACACGCTGTCCATTGGACGTTATGAAATGACTGTTTTGACAGTGATCTCTATTCATGACTCTGACTCCATGAGGTTTGTGTATTTTATAAGCGATTGTTATTCTATGACATGAAAGTTTAAGTTTGAGGTTATAAAGGGGCACATTTAGCAGCGAGAGGTGGATTTCAATAATTATCCATTAAGAGGCCGACTGCGGTCCAACATCTGGTGAATTAAATGAGTTAATGGACCTTTACAATCACTGTGGTTTAATTTAGTTTGTTCTGATAATTGTTTAAAAAGAGGAAAAAAGCAGAGCAGCTGACATAAAAAAAAAAAAAATGTTGCTACACAATATTTCAGCTTCTGCAGCTTAAAGATTTAAATGTCAGTCAGCGGCTGCTCGGAGCTCGGAGAAGCAGGTGACTGCTATAACTGCATCTGTGGAAACTAACACCACAAACACACACACACTCACAAGTGTAAAGACGCTTTAGAAAACAAGGCCTCCACTTCCCATCTCTCAGAGTAATGCCACAACCAAGTCATATGATTAAAAGCAAAACAATGGTAAGACTTCCCTTTTTTTTTTTTTATCAAGTGGAGAAAAACATTCACGATTTAACATCAGCCGTAAACTAAATGTTGCAGATTATGATTTTGCTTTATCAACATCATGATTCATTGTGACTGTCTGCAATTCATAACAGAGACTTATTCTACTTGCAGTTATTGTTAAGCGGCCGATGATGTGAAATCTTCCTCCTCGGGTGGCAGCTTTTTGTTTTGTGGTGAATCTGATACGTTGTGAACAAGGTGTGGAGAAGAAGAGGAGGAGGGCAGGAGGGTTGATGGGGGACTTTGAAGGTATCATGACACTCGCCATATTTATATGTGGGTGTATTCAAAAGTTAGACAAAATGTACCTTTGATTTATCCTCTGGAGTCATTTTGCTAAGATATGCAAATCTAAAATCACTGATTCTGACTCAAATGTGAATATTTTCTGGTCTTGAGCTTTACTGATGGACATGTTTAACTTTTTCCATATTTTACAATAAACACATTTGCCAATAAAAGAAAATAAAATTCAGTTGCAGCCCTAATTGTTCATTAAACACCTCGAACTCTTCATTAAAAATCATACAAATTATGATTAAAATATGCTGTTGTACACTGTGTACTCACACCTATAATCTGCAAAAGGGAAAAGCAAAACTACGTGTTTAACTATTCTTCATATTCACCATAACTTCATTTCTCAGTTTACAGCGCTAACATGTCACAGCTCCTTCTACAGAGCCACATATATATGTTTTAAACTGACATTTGCTATTTCAAGTTTTACTGCTGAAATCTAGATATATTTTAAACTGATCATAATGTGCATTCATGACTAACTCCTGTATAAAAACCACATAGCTTTTGATTAAAAACATGCATGTGTACACTATGTACTCATGCCTGGTGCTATATAATCTTCACAGGGGAAGCTAAACTATTAGCACAATGACTAAAGTCCAATTTACACACTATTACCTGCAGTCATTTGGGACACTAATCTTCTATTAAAGCTTCCCTACTTACATAAAAAAACACTGTCACTTAAAAAAGGAGGTGAAGCAGCTATAGTTACAGGTTGTGTTAAAATGATATATTTAAAAGTATTTTCCAGGCTGCAATGGAAAAATCCAAGTGTGCTCAACAGGAGGAGTGGAGGGGGCTTATTTGCACAGATGACGTTACATTACATGGCCTAAACTGCTCCAACGCTGCCTGGCAGGACAGATAGTACCACACACACATGCATGCTAGCAGCAAGCTAACATTAGCTCCACTAGCATTTATTATTATTACTAGCAGCGGTTGATATAAACTGGCTTCTCGTTGGGTTAAAGAGGAAATAAAGGGGATTTAAACACCAAGTGCTTCAAGTGAACACGCGTCTACTTCAACTGGAAAAACAACCAGCTTTTTTTTTTTTGTTTTTTCTTTTTTAAATTAAAGCTAACTTCAAAACTAGCAAGCTAACTTTTTTTTCCCCTGACAGCGTGGTTGTTCAGAGTCTGAAACCAACACGTTGGGTTGAGAGACGTCGTGTGTCAAAGCTGCAAGGTATCTAACTTGTGTTGGTGAGTTAGCAAGCTAAGCTAACTGCAACTTCTGTGTACTTGACAACAGGTTGCAGTGTGCCGAGTTAACTTACTAAAGTTGAACAAACTTGGGACATTTATCAGAGGCCTTGGCGTCGTGCGTCAGGCGCGGCTTGTCCGGTCGGTTTGTGCAGTTTAGACACTGATAATTAAAGCGTCTTTAAACTCTAATCTGTCCGCTCAGCTCGGTTATTTAGCCTGCTAGCTGCATGAGGACTGTTTGGTAGTGAGGGGCTCCGAGGTGCTCCGACCCAAAGTCCTGCTGCTCCACATGCAAACCCGCTTTTCGTGGAGCAGAACATCGCGCTGGTCTCGACGTGAGAGCAGTTTTACCTGTCGGACCCGACGTATCGTGTCTGCGAAGTCATCTTTCGTTCCGGGCTGAGCCACCGAGGCCTGTCCCTGAACCAGCTCCGCCATCATCATCATCCGCCTCGGCAGCTGAGAGCCACACTTAAAAAAAAAAAAAAGAAAAAAGATCAGCACACGTGCCAAGCCAAAGCTCCGCGAGCCACATGATCTCGCGAGCTGATCTCAGACCACATGTTACATCTATAGATAGATAGATACTCCTATATATATATAGACAAGAAGAACACCTTCATGACCACAACAAAAGGATATTTATAAAGATCACATCCAAATATAAAACTTACTAAATATAAAACTTACTAAATATAAAATAATTCTACAGGCCGTAAACATTTCAAATAATATGGGACCAATTAAAAAAATAGTTAATGTATGACAGCATGCTGAACTATATGTGTGTGTGTGTATAAATATATATGTATATATATATATATATATATATATATATATATATATATATATATATATATATATATATATATATATACATAGGCTATATATATGTGTGTGTGTATATATGCATATATATATATATATATATATATATATATATATATATATATATATATATATATATATATATATATATATATATATATATGTGTGTGTGTGTATATATATACACATATATATATATGTGTGTATATATATATATATAATCAAATGTTTTTTTTACATTTATAGTCACACGCACACACGTCTACTTCTCTGCAGCAGAGGTCTTCCTTTCCTTTCCCCCGGCGGTCCTCATGACCAGTTTCATCATAGTATTTGAAAGTATTTGCACTTTTACAGATTTACTGACCTTCCTGTTGTATTGTAATGATGCATTTTTATTTAGTTCTTTCTTTAGTTCTTGCCATAATATTTATTAAAACAGCAGAACGGGGCTCGGTGCAAACATTAAGCTTTTAATAGACATACAGTCTGTTACCTGAGAACTACTGCAGGTGATGCCTCATGAAGGTGGTTCACTGTTAGTAATGTGCAAAGCTGTCATTTAAAACATGAAACGTATTTTGGTTTAACACTTTTTTGTTTACTGCATAATTTCTTATGTGTTATTTCATAGTTTTGGTGTCTTTATTATAGTTGTATACACTCACTGAGCACTGTTAGGAACACCTGTGTGATGTAAAGCAACCAATACAACAGCTCTGCCATAAATCCTGCTTTTATGAAATGTATACATTTAACTTTTCATTGTTCATTATTGAGATTGTAACGCAAGGTTTTATTTATATAGTGCATTTCATACACAGTGGCAACTCAATGTGCTTTATATAAAACAAACATTTAACATTGAAAAAAACAAAAACAAAAAAAAACATGGAATTTGAGAAATAAAAATAAAACCCAATCATAGTAAACACATACATGCCAGAACCGGCCCGCCGAGGGGTCCGATCCGGCCCACTGTCCTTCCTTCCTTCTTTCCTTCCATCTTTCCTTCCTTCCTTCCTTCCCTCCTTCCATCTTTCCTTCCTTCCCTCCTTCCATCTTTCCTTCCATCTTTCCTTCCTTCCTTCCTTCCTTCCCTCCTTCCATCTTTCCTTCCTTCCCTCCTTCCATCTTTCCTTCCATCTTTCCTTCCTTCCTTCCTTCCCTCCTTCCATCTTTCCTTCCATCTTTCCTTCCTTCCTTCCTTCCCTCCTTCCATCTTTCCTTTTATCCATCTTTCCTTCCTCCTTCCATCTTTCCTTCCTTCCTTCCTTCCATCTTTCCTTCATTCCTTCCTTCCTTCCAGAACCGGCCCGCTGAGGAGTCCAATCCGGCCCACTGTCCTTCCTGTGTTCTTTTCCTTCTTTCATTCCATCTGTCCGTCCTTCCTTCTTGTCTTCCTCTCTTCTTTTCCTTCCTTCCTTCACTTACTTTCTTCCTTCCATCTGTCCTTTCTCCCTTTCTTCCTTCCATCTTTCTTTCCTGTCTTCTTTTCCTTCCTTCTTGTCTTCTCTTCCTTTCTCCCTTTCTTCCATCTGTCCTTGCTCCCTTACTTTCTTCCTTCCCTCTTTCCTTCCTCCATTTCATCCGTCCCTCCTTCCATCTGTCCTTCCTTCCTTCCTTCTTTCCTTCAATCTGTCCTTCCTTGCTTCCTTCCTTCAATCTGTCCTTCCTCCCTTTCTTCCTTCCATCTTCCCTTCCTCTCTTCTTTTCCTTCCTTCCTTCCTTCCTTCCTTCCTTCCTTCCTTCCTTCCTTCCTTCCTTCCTTCCTTCCTTCCTTCCTTCCTTCATTTTAATGATCCGGCCCACATGAGATCAAATTGTTCTGTATGTGGCCCTTGAATGAAAATGAGTTTGACACCTCTGGTCTAAATCCTTAAGATATTCTATTTAAAATCGATTATCAAAATAACACAAACATGCTCAATGAAACAAAATAAACTGCAAACTTTCAGTTATGCACCAATATCATCATAAGGATGTAATATTTGACTAATGGCACCAATGAAATTCTTCTTTTATCTTTCTGTCTGCAGCCAGCACGGCTTGCCCAAGTACTCTGTGTTCCCCTTAGTCG
The DNA here is from genome assembly GCF_963691925.1 of Scomber scombrus. Lineage (NCBI taxonomy): Eukaryota > Metazoa > Chordata > Actinopteri > Scombriformes > Scombridae > Scomber > Scomber scombrus. The sequence goes on along the minus strand of NC_084984.1, from coordinate 2,304,281 downwards.
TTCCCCAATGTGCCTTCATGTGTTCTCCTCTTCATCTTCACATTATCTTTATTTCTGGATTTAGTTGAAATAAAAAGACAGAGCACTAACATACATCTCACAGCTCCCTCTACAGAGCTGCATCAATGTTTTAAGCTGACTTTTGCTATTTATAGTTTTATTGCTGAAATCTTTCTCGTCAAGAATCAAGAAAAATTCTCATCTGACAGAACAAAATGAAAATTGAGGATTATTGTTTTTTTTCTCCCATTGCTGCACATGTGGAAACATCTATTGATGCACATCTGGAAAATGCCAGCAGCCAGACAGAAGAAAGTAAAATTGCTGCAAATTTCCAAACTGTTTATGCAAAACAGTTCCTGCTCCATAAATTGTGTCCAAACCTCAATGAGCGCAGTCGACCAGGAAGGACTGAAATGATGTGTGTGTGGTTCAGAGGATACAACAGACCTCACAAACTGAGTTATTAAAGCTTTTGTGTCCGATTAAGACATTTTTTCAGCATTAAGATCATTTACTTAAAACAAGGAATTTTAGCCCAGAAGAGTCGATACAAAAGCCTGAAGCTTGTAATACATTTGCTAAGATATGAGCTGTTTCTTCACACTTAAGTGACTTTATTTTCCCTCTGAGGCCTTTTATGCAACACGCTCACACAGCTGCTTGAACAGGGATGATTACCGTCGAATTTGAGACAAGCAGATTGGTGTTTCATGGCTGCGCTGTGTCTTACAGACATCCGCACAGATATCAATTTCCCTTCCTCGTCAGCCCCCGGGCATGTTATCACCTCCAAAAAAGGAGAAATTAAGTGGGGAGCCGACGGCTGTTCCCAGACCAGCACCTCTAAATGAAGACCCCCCAAATTTAGCATGAGTGAAGTATGATCCTGGCCCTGCTAACATATTGCTACCATGTGCTGTGCAATGTATTCAAACCTGGAGGTGGCTGGGGAGTGATTTTAGAGCTCTGGTATCAAAGGGTAAGTCAGGTGGTGGTCGTCATATACGGCCGGATCATGCATGCATACGTGAGCGTGGATGCAAGAACATATAGACAGTGATTGCAAATTCAGCTTCCATCTGGTCAAACAGCGAAGGAAGTAAAGGCAGTTAAAGCAGGTGTGGGTCTCTGGAGTCCTGCCAATCAAGCAGAGGGAATTGAGTTAGTGTAGACCAAGTGTGTGTGGAGTTGAGGTTACCGTAGCAGGCTGATCAAGTGTCATAGCCGCAGCTTCCTCCCTGTCATTGTCTTGCAGAGAAAAGACTCTTGTTCCCAGGGTTCACCGTGGTGAAGCTGAGTGCATGCGAGCACAAGTCCAGTAAAGCTTTTCGTCTCTTGAGAATAAAAAAGTACAAGAAATCATCAATGTGTGTCGTGTAATTGATCATTTTCCTTTCAATTAAGTAAAAAATGTGATGTTTTTGTGGTCATGCGAGGGTAATACACGCTCAGCTGGACGACCGGAGCTTTAGAAAAAGGAACATCAATATTGGCACACTTATTCCTTTTAACTACTGAGCTTTTACCTCCTCCTCCTTTCTCCTCCTCAATCTCAAAAGAACAGGCCATATGAAACTGTAATTGCTTTATAATTGCCACAGTCCTGCTACGGGCATAAATTTCCAAAAAGGCAGGATACAAGAAACGGATAGTGTTTCATCCAGAGACCCTCAGAGCAATCCCAGCACAGCTTCCATTCAGAAGCACACTGAATAAAAACTGGTGGCTCAAATGTGTTGATTTAAGACAACTGAATAAAATATACATATTTTAAGTCATTTCTAAAAACCCACTTTTTAATATCACCTATGTTTTTTAACTTTCACTATTTTAGCATAGTTTACCCACGCTCCTATTCAGAGTGGCATACTCTGTCTCACACTAACTATGCATCACGTTCTTGTTTATTTATTGTACTGATGCACTTTATAGTCACATTCATATTTATTCTTTATCTTTGCACTAAATGTTACCTGATTTATATTGTTTGATGTACTGTTGTTGTGTTTTATGAGCCTTGTAAGGTGTCCTTGAGTGCTTTGAAAGGCGCCTTTAAATAAAATGCATTATTATTATTATTCATTATTATTTAGTAATGCTTTTAAATAAAGTGTTAAGTGTCTGATAAACGGGTCTAAAACAGATATTACATGCACGGCTGACTATTTCACTTTTGCACCGATTCAATAAAATACACATAAAAACTTAATAAGTGATCTGAACACCAGGAAACCACAAACCAGAGTAGAAAGAGGATAGGGAAGTCCATTAAATGCAAAAATAAAAATAAAGAGAGCAAGGAATATCCCGGTGGGTGAAAGATAAATCATAAAGGACAAACAAACAACCAAAAACCCCCTTTGACAGGTATTATCCCATCCTGAAAGAGAAGACTGACAGATGAAAAAGATAAACAGACTAGCTTTGCCCAATAATAGGAGACATACACGTCTACCTCCTTGTTTTTACCTCTCTTCCATTTTACTTTGCAGCCTCCTCCTCCTCCTCCTCCTCCTCCTCCTCCTCCTCCTCCTCCTCCTCCTCCTCCTCCTCCTCCTCCTCCTCCACCACCACAAGCCACTTTGCTTTGATTCAGCTCTGTATCTGTATTTTAAATGACTCAATTACATGGGATCCCGCGGTGAAAATTATGGATGTTTTCCACTATTTCTCTCCACTGGGACACCATGACCCCTCCCTGGCTCCAACAACCCCAGCCCACCCCGCACCCCCCCCCCCCTCCTCTTTTCTCCATCCCACTCTCCTGGCCTCTCTCTCTCTCTCCACCTGTCCTATTTTCCTTCCTCTCCCACAGTCGCCCATTTCTCTTTTCTAAACGTTCGCTTTTTGCTGTGCGTTATCTGCGACTGAGAGGAAATAATAGCTAAATGGTCTTGTTTGTGAGCTCTGTGCACAGTGAACTGACAAAAGAGTGTTTTTGCAGGTAATTCTCATGCTGTCACCACTGAAAGGAGTTTTCTTAAGGATGACACGAGGCGCTGTTCAAATCCAAACACCAGGCATGACAGACATGAAAGCATATCAGCAGGCAGAGATGGACAGAGTGTGTGTGTGTGTGTGTGTGTGTGTGTGTGTGTGTGTGTGTGTGTGTGTGTGTGTGTGTGTGTGTTTTTTTTTATTTTATTCATCCAAAGCAAAGCAGTGTTGTGATTCTTTTCAGCACTTTAAACCCACAGCTTACGGAGGGGCGTCTGAGACATTTTAAAAGTGGAATCTATCTTTGATGTACTCTGCTGGGGTTTGAATCTACTTTCAAGATAAAAAAAAAACCTCACCTACTGCTGTGTCACTCATACTCACTGAGGTGCAAAGCGGCTAAAGTAATGCTCAACCAAGGTTGGGAGCGGCTGGATCGGCTTCCACAAGAAGCTCATGAAGCAAAAACATGTCTTTCTCATTTCATGCATATAAAGGAGCAGAGATGTTCTAACGCTGTCCAGCAGACTCTTCGCCATATTGTGACTTTAAGGCTCCAAAACTGAAATTAATGTCATTGTAAGTTTAGCAAAGTGAAGACAGAAAAATCCCTTAACTTCAGCTATAATTTATTATATATATATTTGTGATTTGTGTCGTCCTCCCGGGTCAAATTGACCCCGTCCGTTTTGACTGTTTCCTCCTTTCCTCCCTTCCTTCCTCCCTTCTGTCTGTCCTTCCTCCCTCCTTCTCTCTTTCTTTCCTTCCTCTTTCCTTCCTCCCTTCCTTTCCTTCCTCCCTTCCCTTCCTCCCTCCCTCCCTCCTACCTTCTTTCCTCCCTCCCTCCTTCTCTCTTTCTTTCCTCCCCCTACCTTCCTTTCCTTCCTTCTTCCCCCCCTTCCTTCCTCCCTTCCATCCTTCCTTCTTCTCCCTTCCTTCCTCCTCCCCTCTCTTCCTTCCTTGTTCCTCCCTTCCTTCTTCCTCCCTCCCTCCTACCTTCTTTCCTCCCTCCCTCCTTCTCTCTTTCTTTCCTCCCCCCTACCTTCCTTTCCTTCCTTCTTCCTCCCTCCCTCCCTTCCTTCCTTCTTCCTTCCTTCCTCCCTACTATCCTTCCTTCTTCCTCCCTCCTTTCCTTCAATCCTCCCTTCCTTCCTCCCTTCCTTCCTCCCTCCCTCCCTTCCTTCCTTCTTCCTTCCTTCCTCCCTTCCTTCCTCAATCCTCCCTTCCTTCCTCCCTTCCTTCCTCTATCCTCCCTTCCTTCCTCCCTTCCATCCTTGACTCGAGGACAACAGGAGGGTTAAACACCCAACCCCAACCAGCCCTGCATATACCCTGCGGTGTCATTCAGGCCCCACCAGATAAAAACCCCCAAACCAACACTGCATTACCATCCATCACAACACACACGCCATAACAACCAAATAACCAGCGCCATTAAACATTAGATCATCTGAGGGATTCACTGAGAGTGATGCAATCAAAGCTACCAGGGTAGCTGTGTTCAACCCGATAGGCCCCTCATCCATTCACCAGCTCTCTAAGCAACAGATCGAAGAACATAAAGGGTGTGTGCCAGCGAACAAATCCCCACCAGTAGAACCCCTGGGAGGAGGGGAGGGGAGATGGGAGAGGCACAAGCAAAAGTCCCCTTGCAAAAAGAAAGAGATAAATCTATTGATTTGTGATCAACCTGCTGCATTACTACTGCTGCTGCCCGAGGGTATCTATCTGGGAAGTGGAGGAGGAGGTTGTAGTGGTGGAGGTGAAGCTTTGAAGAGGCTGACAGAAAGTATGTTTTTATTCCAGCTTCAAAGATATTAGAGACATGGGTGAAAGGGCTTTCAGTAAAGTTGGAACATCTCACTTTGATTGATCGTGTACAGGTTGGCTCCTGACAAGAGGAACAGGTTGTTTAATGCCGGGCTCAACAGGTTCAAGGAGTCTCTCTACAGACAAAAACACAGAGACTCACTGCTGACTCCAAAAGTCCAGTGAGTCTGCTAAAAAAGACTTTATCTTTCATGAGAGTGTGTGAGACAAGAATGAATAATTAAAAAAACAAGGTGAAATTATTGCTCTATAATGAATTGATTCTCTGAGTTGTCATGAATGTCCGAAGTTAATAAAATGATCCAACTAGCTACTCTCCAATCTCAGCACTATTTAACACATTATATCTTGTTTGTTTAGTTATAATAAGTTGAGTTTTTCTCATCTAACTCTTTTCTCATCTAAGCAAATAGCTAAGTTTATTTCCCAAAATGTCAAAAGTGTTCCTATTAAAGATGGAAAATGCCAATAATTTAGTAAATCCTCCACCAACATATCAAAGATTGCAGCTAATAGAGCAATTATAACAGGGTAAGTGAATCCAGTATTGACAAAGTTTATTGATTCTTATTAGTCCCCACGGAGCCTGCAGACTCCAGTCTGGTCTGTGTTAGTAGTTGAGCTACAGATTGTGTAACAGGAGACAGGAAAGTCTTCACACTCATTAACCCTTTTAGACGAGCAACATTGAGCAGCAGGCAAAATATTTCTATTTTTTCATCAATATTTCATCGCCGGCTCAGGCCAAACAAAGCCAGAGGCTCTGACCGTAATGGTCCCATCTGTCTACAGAGCTAAGGACATCAGCGTATGGGTGTCCTTTGACTCCAGAAAATAGGCTTCGACATCAATGAAAACACAGCGAGCCCACACACACACACACACACACACACACCCACACACACACACACACACACACACACACACACACACACACACACACACACACACACACACACACACACACACACACACACACACACACACACACACACACACACACACGCACACACACACACACTCAAAGGATCCATGGATTTTAGCCTGGAAGGCAAAGTGTATCCTGCTTTATTTTGATGGTTCCTCACAGATGGTCTCTTGATGTTCTGAAGGAGATCAAGTTTCCAGTCTATGAATGAAGTGAACATGTCGGCTATTAGGACGAGTCAACACTGTTACAAGCACATCAGTGGCATTTAATACCAGAGAAGTGAGCAAGAGAATTAATAAAAAAAGATTTAAAAAAGACAAATGCCGGACATTTCAACTCATGTCTGCTCAGCATCCCTTAAATAATCTCAGCTATCAGGTTCAGACCGATATGAGACGCAGGTGATCTGATTCATAAGATTTCCACTAATCCATAAACCAGTGAAATGTATGAATATAAATAATACATTAACAGTATTAGCCTGATACCCCGGTCTGTAAATCCTTTATTGTGTCTTAGCAGTGAGTGAGTGACCTCATCATCTTAGCCAAGCCCATTAGCTTCCTGCACAAACCTCTGGGGACCGGTCCATTAACCCCTTACCTGCTAAGTAAAGCAGCATTAAGTGAAAGGTTCTGGCTACGGCAAACGGAACCGGGGCGTTAATTTACCGAGAAGACGGAAAGGATTCTGTGCCAGTAGTAGTTTGTTCTATTGGTAGTGAATGGGTTTCTCCTTGCAGACCACTAACCGTACATTTTTACCTTCACTTTGGGCATTGTGGTGACATTTTTACATCATTTGTTGTTTAAAATTGTTTGTTGTTGTGGTTCTGATTGGACCACAACCTTTAAATAACAGTAACCAAGTGGTTTTTGTGCCTGAACCAAAACCATGGAAAGGATCGGTGTATCACCTGCAAGCAAAAACATTCCTCCATTTTGAAATAAGGATCAATGACGTATAAGGATTTACAACAACTCAATGTTAGAATAATAAAAACATGCATATCTAATGCAGTAGTTCAAACATTCAGAATGTTGTGTACCTGAAAATTCATATTATAAATGTGAAAGTGATTTTAGTGGGTTTATCAAGATTAATTGGCACTGGCCTTAAAAAAAGTCATGTGGTGCGACCATGATTCATCTTGAAATAAATTAATTTACTTAACACGCTTCACATCTTTTTACAAGTTTTCAGTAATATAAAGTGTTTGGAAACAAAGTATTTGCATTTTTTTTTTTTGTAAATGATGATCTTTTATTTATATAAGATATTTCAAGATGAATCATGGTCGCACCACATGACTTTTTTTTTTAAGGCCAGAGCCAATTAATCTTGATAAACCCACTAAAATCACTTTCACATTTATAATATGAATTTTCAGGTACACAACATTCTGAATGTTTGAAC
>NC_084984.1:2207164-2292164 GCF_963691925.1 Scomber scombrus | reverse complement strand
GAGTGACATGCAAGATCAAATCTGATATCTGAGTTCTTGGCTCCTTTAAACAATACAAGTACTGATTATTAAACCTCTTTTTAAAGCTGATGCACTTCCTAATCACCATAGAATATTCCTTACTTTGTTGTATTTGTGATTAAGGAATTTACAATTTAAAATGTACTTTAATAAAGCCCTATGTTCTGTTAAAAAATCATTTTCTTGCTTGATGTTAGTTATGCATTATAGCCCATGAAATTCATCTTTATCCATCCAGGAACAATATCTGAGACCATTTTCTTTTAGGTTATAATAAATGACACAATATTCTGTCTTTGCTTCCCCCCCCTCTCTCCTCTCCTCCCCTCTGAGGCTGGAGACCCCATGCAGAGCGAGGAAATATACATATGTGGTGGCCAATTGCTTTTCCTTCCATCTGACTTGTGCCATTTGAGCTCCTCACTGCCCTGAATCCTTCACGGGGCACTGACTGTACGGCCCTGAGAGTTAAACAGGCAGGCATTAATAAATAGGCTGCCTGCCAAACACATGAACTATTAATCACTAACACATTGACATCTCTCTGTCTCTTCTGAGAGGAATTAAGAAAAAAGGCGAAGAAGCAAAATTCAGCTTTGATTTTTTATTTCTGAGACAAAAAAAAAACCTTTTTAGTATTTTTTTTACTGACCTATTGATACAAAGAATGAAGGAAAAAAAGGATAAAATACTACAAAATACATAGTTTTTAAATACACAATCTATGTTAAGATTATCTGTACACTGATGTAACATTTCATAGATTTAGCTTCCTTCACTCTTCACCAGTGAACAGAGCGTGTCAGTGTGTTAGGTTTCCTAATACTATCATAACTAGCTGCAGATGGTGAGACACAAAGTCTAAAAAACTACTAATGCTGAAAGAAGAAAGAAGAAAGAAAGAAAAAGGGAGGAGAGAGAGAGGAAGAGGGTTTCACAGTGACTGTTTACTGCTTGGTGCCGGAGAGACCCTGCAGACGGTGATGCTCCCTTAGCCTGTGGAGGAGAAGAGGAAGGAACATTAGATGGGAGTTTAAAATGTAGGTAAGATTGATATAATAAAAAATGCTAGGTAATATGTTGAATAATCTTAATCTCAGTTGAGGATTTCTAAAGCTGTTTGTTGTTATTATAAAAGGGTCAAAGGGTTGCTAACCTGACAGCGTTAATCCTGATGAACCCGGAGGCATCGCATGGGTCGTAGTCTCCTTGCACGTCCATGCTTGAGTAAAAAAAAAAAAAAAAAGGAAAGAAAGAAGCAAAGATGTCAACAGAGACCGACTCTTCAAACGTGCAGGAGGAACGGAGACATGAGGGATGAGAGTTACAGGATTGTTTCTGGTACACTTGAAATGTTTTGGTATCAGTGCAGTAAACACACGGGCCATGGAGTCTCATCAACTACTGGGATAACTGGATCATTGATAATCTGCTCTTTGAAAATAATGTTCCGATCGATATTTCCGTGAATGCTCTTCTTTAGCATTGTTTGTCCTGAATAACGGAGAATCAATATCAGAGAATGAGAGCGCACTAAGGATGCACATAAAACCATTTTAAAACAATCCCATTATATCAACTCTGAGCTAAATGGAGAGATTACAGTTTTTCACTTTATCCACTAAACTTTATCTCTAAAATGTTGTTTTTTTTTTTTAAAGTAGTAAATCTATAAGTTGTGCCATTGTGTGTTCTGTTGTTTAGGCTCCTCGTTGTATCGTCATCTCTTCTTAGTCTCACAAAGAGTGACCGTGTGCTGTGTAATTACAGCAGTTTCTACCTGCAGTGCTTAATACACTCCCTCAGCGAGTCCTCTCCTCCCTTCGACACCCCCGACTCTCAATGTACAGCTTGCACTCATTCTTCAAAAGCACTTAGCAAAAGAGGAAATTGTCAACAAATGATAGGATAAACACTATAAAAAGAAAGAGCGACAACTAAATCATCAACTCTCAATATAAGCCTCCCTACCCGGCACCTGAGGACCATTATGAGTGAGTGGCTTCAAAGAATATGGCACTCTGTGTGTGTGTGTGTAAGCATGTGATATTTTGTGTATTCTTCTAAGAAACCCTGCCGTCTAATTGAGAGCAGAGCCGGCGGACGGCGAGGAGGGTGACATTTCTGTCTGAGATGGGTGCGGTGACAGGCTGTATTACCACTGTGTTAATGACGCCGTTTACTGTTGCCCGTGGAGAGCCAACAGGATGTCAGTGGGGGGTTTCATGCCTAATCTGGTCTGTGTGTGTGTGTGTGTGTGTGTGATTGTGGCAGGTCGTCATGTAGTGGCAAATGAGTGTGTGTGCAAGACTGCTGCTTCCAGGTGTATCACTGTCAGGTATATTATGTGTATGCATATACTGGAATAGTAGAAGTTAGAAGTTATCAGTCAGAAATAACAAAACTAAAATAACAGTAAATTATCCCAATTATTCCATTGATACTAAGAATTTATAAAAATATATTCATTCTTAAAAACTGTATATATTTCGTGGCAATACGACTAAAGCCAGATTTATAAAGGTGCAAGTATATTTATTATATTAGCAATATGCCTCCAACCTCTACAGTATTTATCTACTTCAGAAAAGATCCTTCTGCTGCCTTTTCAAAAAAAACTCAACATAATGACAATTTTTCAGATCAATATAAGGGTCAATGACGTATAAGGATTTACAACAACTCAATGTTAGAATAATAAAAACAAGCATATCTAATGCAGTAGTTCAAACATTCAGAATGTTGTGTACCTGAAAATTCATATTATACATGTGAAAGTGATTTTAGTGGGTTTTTCTAGATTAATTGGCACTGGCCTTAAAAAAAGTCATGTGGTGCGACCATGATTCATCTTGAAATAAATTAATTTACTTAACACGCTTCACATCTCTTTTTTTATTACAAGTTTTCAGTAATATAAAGTGTTTGGAAACAAAGTATTTGCATTTTTTTTTTTTTTTGTAAATGATGATCTTTTATTTATATAAGATATTTCAAGATGAATCATGGTCGCACCACATGACTTTTTTTAAGGCCAGTGCCAATTAATCTTGAAAAACCCACTAAAATCACTTTCACATTTATAATATGAATTTTCAGGTACACAACATTCTGAATGTTTGAACTACTGCATTAGATATGCTTGTTTTTATTATTCTAACATTGAGTTGTTGTAAATCCTTATACGTCATTGACCCATAAACCAAATATGCATTTTTTTTTATCTTTAAGTATATGTATATTCCAAATTCCATTCCTAAACCTTTCAGAGAATATTTCCAAGTCAAAACTTCACCCTCCTCAGTATCGTACTACCTTTGGTCAATTTTCCTTAAAATACAAAAGGTACAATACTCTGGAATGATCAATTCAATAGTTTCATACAGTTCTCATCTTTTAACACATATAAGAGCAACACACACACACACACACACACACACACACACACACACACACACACACACACACACACATTTCTACACTTGTTTTATTTTAAATTTTTAATATTATTATAATTTTGATTTATTTTTATGGAAATTTTCTTTTTTTCTTTTTCTATTTCATAGCTATTTGTTTTTAATTAAACTCTTAATGTTAATACAGGCAGAGGCCCTGTAGAAGCCCTTTTGGGTTTCTTGCCGCTACCTTGCACCTTTCTTTTGTTGCCATTTCTTTGTCTTTTTCCTTTGATCTTATTATTGTGCAAAATAAAAAAAACTTCAAACTTCAAACTACATCAAGGTTCTGTGCTTAGTTCATTATTCACATAAAAAACACAGATTTATAATATCTACTTTTATGCAGACAATGCAATCTTGTGTGCACATGGCTCCGGGTTAATTCAAGTGTAATATATCTATTGTTCTTATTTATGAAAAAAAAAAAAATACAACATTTCCAGTTAGAGTTTCTGTTCAACATTTGCTGATATTGAACAAGTCATTCTAGTTAAAGAGCAATTCTCAACATGCTCGATGACATTTGAGACAGACTTGTGAAGGTTTTTTGTTTGGGACGTTTGTAATGAGCCCCTTTATGAGGAACCTCTGCGCCCATCTGTCAGTGGCCCCCGAGGACTTTGTGATGCTGCAACACGACACATCTGTCACACTGATGTGTCGTCTCAGCTAAGAAATACGTCTCAACCATAGACTGTATATAAAATGGACGTAACATCCGTGACGTCACCCATTGGTTTGTGGACTGCTGCTTGGAAGCGGATAGTTTCAGATCTGAGCAGCGCCATCTTTAAAATGTCAGGTGCATGCTGGGAAAAATAAAAACAGGGATTCTACTTATATGGGCATCAGGAGGAGCAAGAGGCGCCCTCCTGAACCTGTGAACCAATCAACCTGTCAATCACCACGTAGCCACGCCCTAATGCATACCCTGCTTTATCGTCACATATAAAATCAGGGAGGCCAAAATGTCCCAAATGAACATCATACTGCATTGAAGAAGGCTTTAAACTAGCGATTGAGACCATAAACACATTTTGAAAACGTTTACTGAGGTTAGAAATCAAGTGAGAAGTTGGTGAATTCTCCATTGACTTGTATAGAGACGGAAGTCCTTTTGACACCAAAACGGTCGCCCCCTGGTGGCCTTTTGATAGAATGCAGTTTTAAGTTACTTCCGCGTTGGCCTCATTTCAGAGGACCAGAACTCCCCGCCTGGTCTCAACGAGGTACTGACATCGTGAAATGGGAACACCGGCCTTCATCAGTGGGAGTTTCTTCACAACTGACCACGATATGACTTTGTCAGCTTACACCGAAATTCATCTTGCATCCTTATAAAGCTCCATTTAAGAGGTTGACACAGATTAAACATACAGTTAGATGAGCTCAGTTAGAAGCAACAGGACAGACCGATGTATAAAGTAATTCTTCAGCCTGTTGCATTTAAATTGAGGGACTCCAAATCATCCATTAGAGGGCAGAAGTTGGTATTCTCTGTTTAAAACATGTGAGGAGTCAGAGTGGATTACTGTTAGCGAGTCTGAGCATGCTCTTGTTGTGATCTACTTGAAAGGAGTGAGCCACAGGCTGGCCAATAATCTGAGATAAACTAAATAAATAACGACTCATCGATCTTTCACTCAGAGTAACTCAGCAGCTGGTTAACAAATGTTTTACTGAAAGCACAAAATCTGAGAGAAGATAACAAGCTAAAAGAATTGAGAGTAGTCACAGTCAGAGTACAGTATAATCTCTTTCTCTCACACACACAGGAAAAAATATCCACTCAGCCTATCGATTTTTTTCCCCTGGCTTTTCGCTTGCCAAACCAGTCCAAGGAACTGAATGGATGACTGTGTGAGGCCTGTTTCCTTGCATCGCTCTCTCTGACCTGCTTAACTAGCATGACAACACTGGTGCTTTCCTCTTAAAAGCCCACTGAAATCACCTCTCTCCTCTGGCTGAAAACGCCATTAGCTCTCTGACTCTAGGGTACAACCGGAGTGTGTGTGACTGAAGTGGAGATGGAGAGGCATATGGAGGGGTTTTACTTTGGTCAGTGCTGAGCCTGCCCAGAGGGCATCAGGGGTCAGTCTCCTGAACAAACCCACTGTTACCACAGCTAAGAGGCCATGGGGTGCAGTTGGGGGAGGGGGGGTATCGGGGGGGGACTGCCCTGCAGGAACTGAGCTTGACACTTCTCTGATGTCTTTGTGAGGCAGGGTCGGTTTAATATGTTGATGTGGAGGTCATAAGAGATCTTGGGCGAGCTGACCTATCAACATGCTGACTGGTGAACATGTGGAATAGCTGCACTGTGCCCAGAGCAGCCAAACACAGCTGTCAAGTAAGAACAAGTACACAATTTTGGCGCTTTTCCACTACACAGTTTCAGCACGACTCGGTACGGTTCCAGGAACCTTTTCCATTACAAAATAGTACCTACTCAATGTGGGCGGGGTCGTCATAGCACGGTTCTGCGAAACTGCCGTGACTTCGTTTTATACGCGACACAAACACATAAACAATGGAGGACATGGAGGCAGTGGTGTACTTGCTGCTGTATGAGGCTTTCTGTCTCACACAAAGCAAGAAAATTGAGCCGTATGGCTGTAACTATGGTAACGCTGCTGCCGGTATTTAAAAATGCCGGGTTTGATTCTTGTGTGGGACGGCTCATGACTCTTCCAGCGACAACTCTTCCGACCAATCAGTGGCCGGCAGTCTGGTGACGTCACATTTTAGTATTGGCTTGGCTCGCTTGGAACCTCACCAGAGCAGATACTAAAAAAGTACCAGGTACCAGGTACTATCCCTAGTGGAAACACAAAAAGAACCGAGGCGAGGCGAGTCGTGCTGGAACTGTGTAGTGGAAAAGCGCCATTTGATGCAGTGACACATGCCTACTTTTGTATTTTACACACAAAAAAACACACACACACACACTTTTATTCTGGTCTCTGCTTACCTGACCAACTCCTCATTGTACAGGGACTTGGGTGATTCTCGTCCCAGGATGTAGACCTGACCCTTGAAGACAGACAGGTGTACTTTGCCCTCGATATTCTCCTGGGACTTGGCTATGCAGTGTCGCACAAACTCACACTCTGGACTGTACCAGAAACCTGAAGTGAGAAAGAAAGAGAAACAGGAAAAAGATATTATTTGTAACAGAAAGTACGGGGCTGCAAAGGTTTGTTTAAAGTTCCATTTCATAGAAAAATTGCCCCAAAAATGACAAAAATGGAGTAGAAGATGCGCTTTTTGTAGTTTGATTTGTGAATGTACTCGACCAAAATCAGGTGTTATATTCAGACAGGAAGTCCACCTTTCTGTATGCTCACATCATAGTGTTATTTCTCATTCTTTAGTCATCTGATCCTTCTTACAGCTCATACTGATCTCTGTTAAAGCTCATATTTACCTTGCTGTTATTTCTGGAGCATCAATCGACACATCAGCTGTTCACATCACCTGTTCAAGTCTAACCAATAGCACGGTGACACACCTTCATTGTCAGCCTATCATATTGCAGCTGTCTATTTAAATGTTCTCCCTCTCTGCTCAGGTGCTCTCTTGATGCTGTTCCTCCCCATCACCACCCAGTCTTCAGATTCCTCAAAGCAACACTTCAACTTCATCAGCCCGATCAGTTTCAGCTTTAAGATGACTTGTTGTGATTTGGCCCGAGATGATTGATCGAAGTCATCAGCACCACCACCAGTGTCTGGACTCCATGGGAGGATCTATCATGCTGATGCTCAGGACTGAAGTCTGCAGAGTCCAAGCGCCAAAGACTATGATAATACCTAATCATTAATATCATCTGCATAATAAACATATTTTACTTTATCTCTGGTCTCTCCTGATTGAACTGAATTTGGTTTTCTAATTGATGGCAAATCAGTTATTGTTGACTAAATGGCCAATTGGAACAGTGCATTAGTTTTGTTGCTATACTATGTAAATACAGTATATTTACATTTATTATCATGAAGTTTATGCTGCTATAGGCTTAGACTGCCGGGGGACTCCTACCTCCATGATGCACTGAGCTCCTCTCTCCTCCCTCTCTCTCTCTCTCTATCCATCTATATCCATTAACATTCATGTACTATTAATGCATCAATAAGCTAAACTTCTTCCCCGGAGTTGTCTGTGCTTTCTCATCTCACAGGTAATCTGGGCCTGTAGACGTCCGGATGACAGATTCCAGTCCCGGACCTTCTAGCTTCAATGTTGATTTTCTATGTGCTTCTCCCTCTCTCTCCTATCCTTCCTCTCTCCTCTCCTTCCTCTCTCTCCTATCCTTCCTCTCTCTCCTATTCTTCCTCTCTCCTATCCTTCCTCTCTCTCTCTCCTTCCTCTCTCTCCTCTCCTTCCTCTCTCCTACCCTACCTCTCTCTCCTATTCTTCCTCTCTCCTATCCTTCCTCTCTCCTCTCCTTCCTCTCTCTCCTGTCCTTCCTCTCTCTCTCTCTCTCCTCTCTATCTCCTCTCCTTCCTCTCTCTCCTCTCCTTCCTCTCTCTCCTCTCTCTCCTCTCCTTCCTCTCTCTCCTCTCTGTCCTTCCTCTCTCTCTCCTCTCCTTCCTCTCTCTCCTCTCTACCCCAACCGGTCGAGGCAGATGTTCTCCCACTGTGAGCCTGCTTCTGGTTCTGAGGTTTCTTCCTGTTAAAAGGGAGTTTTTTCTTGCCATTATCGCTAAGAGTTTGGTTTAGAACCTGCTCTATGTGTAAAGTGCCTTGAGATAACTTTGTTGTGATTTGGCGCTTTATAAATAAAGATTGATTGATTCATTGAGGTTATTATTTGGACAGGGACAAAAAACAATATTGAGCAAGTGAGGAAAAAGAGGCTCATTCTCTGTAAGTCCATCATCTGCAGCAGGATCTATAGAAATCTTTGGGATTCACACATTTCTTCCTTTTCACAATTAAACTTATCTTAAACTAATTTTATATGTTTTGGTCTCATTTCTGCTCCAGGTGAAGCTCGTGCACCCCCGTTCCTCGTCTCCCATTATGCCGACCTGGCCCGTCAGTGTCTGGGACAGATGGACGCGGGTCGTGTCTGTATATGTTCAGAGGTCAGGCACGCCCCACTCAGCAGGGGTCCTCCTCTCATCAGCGGCTGACCTCCACCTCATCGTCTGGCCATGTTCAAAGACAAAAATCCTTCCCTGCTTTCATCACCTCTGAATTGGCATCACACACCGGCCCCGGTCTCCTCTAGAGTCAACACCATTTTATTCTTTATTTTCATGTTAGTTCTGTCTCAATATGTTGGTTTCTTTTGGGCTAGATCAATTATTATTTCCATTATTGGTTCATCAACTGATTATATGTGATGGTTTATTTAATGTCAACAATGATGACAAATACCTTTCATATGTAACCAGATCCAAAAGTGATGATTTGAAATTGCGTATTTTGATGTAAAATCTACAATGATCTGAAAATGGGAAAAAACTGACCAACAATTTTTTTGCATTTTACATAACTGACATAATGACATAATGACATCATTCCCAAGCTCTCAAAATTTACATTAATGAATTTTCTTTGAACCAACTATGCAAATTAATCTAATACAGATGTAGCTGTTGCTTCATTTCCACTTCTCAACATCAAACACTTGCTGCATTGATGCTGCACTAACATCTAATTGCGTCACTGCTTCTCATTAAAAAAAGGGAAAAAAAAATTCTTGGTAAATTTTGAAGTATTAATGCAAAACATATGCAGGACAGGTGGACTGTTAACATGAGCCGTGCTGGCAGCCGGCTGCTATCAGTCTGCAGAGTTATTAATGATTTAAACCCACAATGGGTTTAATCTCTGCCCTGCTTCTAAAGGTAACACCTTTATCTGTGTGTGTGTGTGTGTGTGTGTGTGTGTGTGTGTGTGTTTGCTTCCTGTCTCTGGAGGGTATAACTGAAGTGGCCTAGTAGTCAGTCTCTAATGGCACTGATCCTATTATGTGGATGAAGGTGCAGGGGACTGGAGACCGAGCAGAAGGGAGGATTAAGTCACCTGAGCCAAGAAAAGCTTGCACACACGCAAACGTCCTGAAACACACACACATACAGAAACGTACGTATGCATGAAGCGTGTTCACGTCTGTCTCTTAGAAACTGCAGATGGATATTAACCCGACAGACGACTACCAGCTATGACATAACAACATAAAACATAATGTAAAACTCAGCATGTGACAGCTGAGATAATACAGCCAATAATCCTTCTCTGAGTAGCCTAACCTGCCCTGAATATTGCAATATATGGCCTCACTGAAACATATGTTTGACTAAGCAACACATCAAAATATAATAATACAGAACAGAAGTATTGTATTCTGTTCCTCCTCACTGTCCATTTATAAAACTCGTCTTAAAACCCATTTTTATTCCTCGGCTTTCAACCCTGCATGAGACTCTGCTCCTGTTTTAGTGTCTTATGGTTTGTTTTTAGTTGTTTTATTGTTTTTAATTAGTTTTAAAACAATAAACAATTAGTTGAGTTGAGTATCATATTGTAACTGAGTGATTTACCGTTGTAGATGAGCTCAGAGAACTTCAGACTCAGCCCCTGTTTGATCATCCGGACCTCTTTGTCCATGGTGAACGTCTCGATGTCTAAATGGGCCGTCCGCAAGATGGTTCCTCCGGGGGTTTCATATATTCCTGATAAACACGAGAAAGAAAAAAACAACAAAATGAATTAATATTTACTCAGAATATGTTCTAGTTGACAATCTGTAATTTAAGCAAGAAAGACAAGTTATTATGATCAGATGTATGAGGGTCAATGACGTATAAGGATTTACAACAACTCAATGTTAGAATAATAAAAACAAGCATATCTAATGCAGTAGTTCAAACATTCAGAATGTTGTGTACCTGAAGATTCATATTATAAATGTGAAAGTGATTTTAGTGGGTTTTTCAAGATTAATTGGCACTGGCCTTAAAAAAAGTCATGTGGTGCAACCATGATTCATCTTGAAATATCTTATATAAATAAAAGATCATCATTTACAAAAAAAAAAAAAAAAATGCAAATACTTTGTTTCCAAACACTTTATATTACTGAAAACTTGGGAAAACTTAAAAAAAGATGTGAAGCGTGTTAAGTAAATTAATTTATTTCAAGATGAATCATGGTCGCACCACATGACTTTTTTTAAGGCCAGTGCCAATTAATCTTGAAAAACCCACTAAAATCACTTTCACATTTATAATATGAATTTTCAGGTACACAACATTCTGAATGTTTGAACTACTGCATTAGATATGCTTGTTTTTATTATTCTAAAATTGAGTTGTTGTAAATCCTTATACGTCATTGACCCTTATGCATCTCTACCAGCCTGTATAATGTTGTCTATCTCAAATATTGAACACAATATTTAACCCTTTTTATGATTTCATATTGTCTACGACCTTAGTTTATCAAACTTTACAGATAATGGGATAGTATGAATAATTTTCCTTCAATATTTAATGTTCCCACACCCAATGGTACAGTCATCATCATCATCATCATCATCATCATCATGGACGGCCATTCATAGGAACATAAACTACAAACCCTGCTCATCTGAACTAACTACAAGCAAACAGCTCTATTAGCCGTCAGCCATCTGACAGACAGGCCTTCACAGACCAGCTTGTCCTGGGTAAATGACAGGGTAGGAGGCCCCTGCCAGCCCGGAGCCTGGACCGGGCCTCTGTGTACCCTGCAATTTACCCCCTCTGGACTGGGAGGGGGGGGGGGGGTAAGGAGAGGAAAAGATGGAGGTAGATGACAGGAGAAATGAAGCTGTCACTCAGATGTCAGCTAAAACAAAAGGGAGGGAAAAGGAAATGCTACGAGACAGATCTGACAACAGAAATAGGAGCTTTATCAGCAGCATTTATGTTTGTCAGAGCTGAAACTATGTCTGCTATTTTTCCATCCAATACATGATTTCTATTGTCATCTGTGAATTTGAATGATGCATGATAACTATGCTGCAGAGCTGCCAAACACAAACCTCTCCACAGCCGACACTCGCTTGCCAACTTTCACCATTTTTTGTGGCGTTCCCCCGACTCCAAAAACTCTGTTCTGAGATTTAACAGATGAACGTTATTTAATCTCTTCCAATCTGTAAAAAAACCCCAAATACTGAATCTGAAAATGGAGAAGCACTTACCTTGTGCTGGCGGCCAAAAACAGAGCTTAGCGATGCTGCTAATTGTCTAAAGCCTCAAAAGGTTTGCCACCTGAGCTAGAACGGCTTGTGGCTTTCTTTCTGATCCAGGGCCACAGAGGGCACGTAGGGACAGTTCTGCTGGCTCTATCAGATAAATAAGTTAAAACTGCCCTCCAACACAACTTGGCTTAAGTGCTCTAAAAGAGAGCTAGCTTAACAGAGAGGAGAAAACAATGAAGGGCTATCTGGATAAGCTCTAACAGTGGCTGTTTAGTTAAGCTTAAAGAGACAACACCCCCAGTGGTTTCTGAGGTTTTAATCTTTTATACGGTAGCTGCAGGTATGCTAACCGTGCTGCACGCCTGCAGGGGTTTCAGCACAGGAATTAATTCTTCATGAGCTGATCCCCTTTGACCCTGTGGGTGAACTGTTAGTCCAGCATAAACAGGCATGTAAATAAATACAGAGAAAAGGGTCAATGACGTATAAGGATTTACAACAACTCAATGTTAGAATAATAAAAACAAGCATATCTAATGCAGTAGTTCAAACATTCAGAATGTTGTGTACCTGAACATTCATATTATAAATGTGAAAGTGATTTTAGTGGGTTTATCAAGATTAATTGGCACTGGCCTTAAAAAAAGTCATGTGGTGCGACCATGATTCATCTTGAAATATCTTATATAAATAAAAGATCATCATTTACAAAAAAAAAAAAAAAAAAAAATGCAAATACTTTGTTTCCAAACACTTTATTTTACTGAAAACTTGTAAAAAAAGATGTGAAGCGTGTTAAGTAAATTAATTTATTTCAAGATGAATCATGGTCGCACCACATGACTTTTTTTAAGCCCAGTGCCAATTAATCTTTAAAAACCCACTAAAATCACTTTCACATTTATAATATGAATCTTCAGGTACACAACATTCTGAATGTTTGAACTACTGGATTAGATATGCTTGTTTTTATTATTCTAACATTGAGTTGTTGTAAATCCTTATACGTCATTGACTCAAACACCTAAAGATGGATAGAAAATCACACTGAGTATATTTTAACATTTAGGGCCTGTTACAAAAATATGTTTTAAATATTTTTGGGGCTTTTGACAACTGATGTTTTTATTCTGACGGCAGCAGGGACCGGACACTTTATCGGCCACTTCATCCTCAAAGAAGATACCGCTATTCCCGACTGCTTTTGATAGGAGTACCTCAGCTAACACCATCAAGCGGTGCACGGGTCAGAGGTCTGACAGCGCTGTGACAGGTGGGAAATGTTAGTCTGGCGCACAAGATGTTGAATGTTTTGCAGCACAGTGACAACATTCTTGACAAACCATTTCAATCCCCTCCGCCTCCCCTGACCCCACACAAATAAATATGACCTAACCGAAATAGGTATGACATGTCCCCATTCAGTCCCTCCCTTCGTCCATTGTGCTAACAACGACTGCCATTCTAGAGGAGACGACCATGTACGCTCGATGGTAGTTATACAACCACTCGGACACCTTGTGCTCCACCTCTTCCTTATTGCTTCAGCGGAGGGAAAAGCTTTGATCTTTTGTTCAACCGAGGGGAGAGAAAAATGGGCTTCTCATTTTCCAATTTCTACCTGCCAAGTTGCTCCACAGCAACGGTCTGTTGGCCAGTCAATTTGCCAATCATTGCACGTAGTGTAGCGGGGGGGGGGAAGAGGAGTGTGTGTGTGTGTGTGTGTGTGTGTGTGTGTGTACTCAAGATACAAGACCAGGACAGCTCACTGACCTCGTGTCTTTGCTGTGGTAACACATGTAGAAAGACACAAAGGAGCGTTGGAAGATGCTGCTGCTACCGAAGAGAAAGAGACAGAAACCTCTGCAGCCTGCTCGTGCACATAGATGATGCATGTGTGTGTGTATCCAATGAAGCGTGTGCGCTGTTATCTTGTTCCCAGTGTGTGTGTGTGAGTGTGTGTGTGTGTGTGTGTGTGTGTGTGTGTGTGTGTGTGTGTGTGTGTGTGTGTGTGTGTGTGTGTGTGTGTGTGTGTGTGTGTGAGTGTGTACTCAAGATACAAGACCAGGACAGCTCACTGACCTTCTATCTTTGCAACAGTACATCAAACAATAAAAATCAGGTAACATTTAGTGCAAAGATAAAGAAATAAATATGAATGTGACTATAAAGTGCATCAGTACAATAAATAAACAAGAACGTGATGCATAGTTAGTGTGAGACAGAGTATGCCACTCTGAATAGGAGCGTTTTCAGGCGGGATTTAAAGGTGGAAACAGAGTCAGAAGATGCTGCTGAGACAGAAACCTCTGCAGACTGCTCGTGCACATAGATGATGCATGTGTGTGTGTGTCCAATGAAGCGTGTGTGCTGTTATCTTGTTCAGTGTGTGTGTGTGTGTGTGTGTGTGTGTGTGTGTGTGTGTGTGTGTGTGTGTGTGTGTGTGTGTGTGTGTGTGTATGTTTTCTGTGAGAGGAAGTAACTTCAGTGTCTATGATTCCAGGTGAACCATTTCCTTCCATTTCCTTTGAGGAGAACGTGTTTGCCGAAGGAAGGAAGGAAAGATGGAGGGAAGGAAGGAAGGAAGGAAAGATGGAAGGAAAGATGGAAGTATGGAAGGAAGGAAGGGAGGAAGGAAGGAAGGAAAGACAGATGGAAGGAATGAAGGAAGGAAAGAAAGATGGAAGGGAGGAAGGAAGGAAAGATGGAAGGGAGGAAGAAGGAAGGAAAGGAGGGAGGAAGGAAGGAAGAAAAGAAGGTGTGTGTGGGTGTGGGGGGGGGGGTATGTATGTGTTTACTATGATTGGGTTTTATTTTTATTTCTCAAATTCCATGTTTTTTATTTTCATTTTTTTCTGTTAAATGTTTGTTTTATATAAAACACATTGAGTTGCCACTGTGTATGAAATGCTCTATATAAATAAAACTTGCCTAATAAACAATAAAACTGTATAATCAGTAACTTCAGTATCAAGCATCATCTCTGTGTGTGTGTGTGTGTGTGTGTGTGTGTGTGTGTGTGTGTGTGTGTGTGTGTGTGTGTGTGTGTGTGTGTGTGTGTGTGTGTGTATGTGTGTATGTTTTCAGTGTCTATGATTCCAGGTGAACCAGAGGAAAACGTTTCCTTTGAGGAGAACGTGTTTTCCGTCCAGCCCACTTTCACGGAGGCAGAATAGCGAGCGTGACACTTAAAGCACTCATGTAAAATAACTGCAAATTGCATGAAAGCCCTCGATACTGAAAGGAAAAGCTTCTGAATGGATGAAAAGTTAAAATATCGAGACGTGTTTCAGAGTAAGTGCAAATACGTCCATCTCACTGCATTCACAGCGTAGATCAGTGATTGTGAGCGAGGAAGCCTGTCACACTAATTTGACACATATTTGAAGAGATGTCATAACCAAGACAGATGATTATGAATCCTTTACCTCTGGACTTCATGCCGATGAAACGATTCTCCACGATGTCGATGCGGCCCACTCCATGCTTTCCTCTAAGAGAATGACAGAGAGAGCCAGACACCTTTCACATATGTATATATATATATATATATATATATATATATAGTTGTACATTAATTTCTCTTTATTTCTACTTTCCTAATCCAAAAAGTTTCATATTTAATTTGGTTCAAATCTAAACTCCTATCTCCAGGTTTCAGTCAGGAAAGATGGAAGGATGGAATGATAGATGGAAGGATGGAAGGAAAGATGGAAGGAAAGATGGAAGGATGGAAGGAAGGAAAGATGGAAGGATGGAAGGATGGAAGGGAGGAAGAAAGAAGGAAAGGAGGGAGGAAGAAGGAAGGAAGGAAAGATGGAAGGAAGGAAAGATGGAAGGATGGAAGGAAAGATGGAAGGATGGAAGGATGGAAGGATGGAAGGAATGATGGAAGGGAGGAAGGATGGAAGGGAGGAAGAAAGAAGGAAAGGAGGGAGGAAGAAGGAAGGAAGGAAAGATGGAAGGAAGGAAAGATGGAAGGATGGAAGGAAAGATGGAAGGGAGGAAGGATGGAAGGGAGGAAGGAAGGAAGGAAAGAAGGATGGAAGGAAGGGAGGAATGAAGGAAGGAAAGATGGAAGGAAGGGAGGAAGGAAGGAAGAGAAGACAGATGGAAGGAAGGAAGGAAGGAAGGAAAGAAGGATGGAAGGAAGGGAGGAAGGAAGGAATGAAAGATGGAAGGAAAGAGAGATGGAAGGAATGAAAGAAAGATGGAAGGGAGGAAGGAAGGAAAGATGGAAGGGAGGAAGAAGGAAGGAAAGGAGGGGGGAAGGAAGGAAGAAAGAAGAGAGCACATTACTCCAGTTCTTTACACTGGCTCCCAGTCAGCTATAGAATAGATGTTAAAGTTCTGCTACTGGTCTACAAATCACTGAATGGTTTAGGTCCAGAATACATGAATGACATGTTAGTAGAATATAAACCCAGTAGAGCTCTGAGATCTACTGACTCAGGTCAGATAGTGGAGCCCAGAGTTCAGACTAAACATGGTGAAGCAGCTTTTACACAACTGGAACAAACTACCAGCAGAACTGAAATCAGGTTAACCCTCCTGGT
The DNA here is from genome assembly GCF_963691925.1 of Scomber scombrus. Taxonomy (NCBI): domain Eukaryota; kingdom Metazoa; phylum Chordata; class Actinopteri; order Scombriformes; family Scombridae; genus Scomber; species Scomber scombrus. Next base: position 2,275,929 of record NC_084984.1, on the reverse strand, counting down.
GTCCTCGAGTCAAGGAAAGAAGGGAGGAAGAAGGAAGGATGGAAGGGAGGAAGAAGGAAGGATGGAAGGAAGGATGGAAGGAAGGGAGGGAGGAAGAAGGAAAGGAGGGAGGAAGAAGGAATGAAGGAAAGATGGAAGGAAGGAAGGAAGGAAGGAAGGAAGGAAGGAAGGAAGGAAGGAAGGAAGGAAGGAAGGAAGGAAGGAAGGAAGGAAGGAAGGAAGGAAGGAAGGAAGGAAGGAAAGAAGGAAGATGGAAGGAAGGAAGGGAGGTGTGTGTGTGTTTACTATGATTGGGTTTTATTTTTATTTCTCAAATTCCATTTCTATTAAATGTTTGTTTTATATAAAGCACATTGAGTTGCCACTGTGTATGAAATGCGCTATATAAATAAAACTGCCTTGCCTATGAACACACACACACACACACACACACACACACACACACACACACACACACACACACACACACACACACACACACACACACACACACACACACACACACACACACACACACACACACACACACACACACACACACACACTATTCCAGAGGTGTTAAACTTAACCACTGCTCCACCTCTGGGAACACTTACACACTCATCTTATTAACAGACTGCAACATGTCTTTGTAGATATTAGGATAAAACCTCAGAAAAACGCTTACCCGACTTCATTGAGGTATGAGAAGATATCCAGCGCTGTGTCCTTACTGCTGCTCTCCTTGATATTGATCACTCTGACAGGAACTCCTGCAGGGAAACAAACAGCATTAAAAACATTACCGGACCCTCTAATTATTTGATTGATTTGACTTAAAAATGTACTCAAATCCTCTGGTAATAAATGTCAAATAATGTAAAGCTTTCTTTGTAGTATTATAATAAAGTTATATTTTGAGGAAAATCATTTCCTGAATGGACTGAAAGTAAATATGTACATGGGTCAATGACGTATAAGGATTTACAACAACTCAATGTTAGAATAATAAAAACAAGCATATCTAATGCAGTAGTTCAAACATTCAGAATGTTGTGTACCTGAAAATTCATATTATAAATGTGAAAGTGATTTTAGTGGGTTTTTCAAGATTAATTGGCACTGGCCTTAAAAAAAGTCATGTGGTGCGACCATGATTCATCTTGAAATAAATTAATTTACTTAACACGCTTCACATCTTTTTTTTACAAGTTTTCAGTAATATAAAGTGTTTGGAAACAAAGTATTTGCATTTTTTTTTTAAATGTTTGTAAATGATGATCTTTTATTTATATAAGATATTTCAAGATGAATCATGGTCGCACCACATGACTTTTTTTAAGGCCAGTGCCAATTAATCTTGAAAAACCCACTAAAATCACTTTCACATTGTAATATGAATTTTCAGGTACACAACATTCTGAATGTTTGAACTACTGCATTAGATATGCTTGTTTTTATTATTCTAACATTCAGTTGTTGTAAATCCTTATACTGATTTCTTTGGTATGATATATGGAATGACAACTAGCTGTTAAATGTGACCCTTTATGATAATGCACATTCACACAAACCTACCACAATGAAATATAGTATAGTATATATCTTACATAGCCGTCACTAACATGCTTTATTATTAAAGTCGGGCATATTTTGCTTTATTGGTACCTTAATAAAATAATACCTTGAGAGAATATAATATATATACTCTATAATATACCACAGATATCAGTGCATCTGTGCTTATTATGCAATAAAAAGGCAGCGAAAATAAAAGTATACAATACACTAACGCAGGGGTGTCAAACATGCGGCCCGCGGGCCAGAACCGGCCCGCCGAGGGGTCCGATCCGGCCCACTGTCCTTCCTTCCTTCTTTCCATCTTTCCTTCCTCCTTCCTTCCTTCCATCTTTCCTTCCCTCCTTCCATCTTTCCTTCCTCCTTCCTTCCTTCCATCTTTCCTTCCTTCCCTCCTTCCATCTTTCCTTCCTTCCATCTTTCCTTCCTTCCATCTTTCCTTCCCTCCTTCCATCTTTCCTTCCTTCCTTCCTTCCAGAACTGGCCCGCTGAGGAGTCCAATCCGGCCCACTGTCCTTCCTGTGTTCTTTTCCTTCCTTCCTTCCTTCTTTCCTTCCATCTGTCCGTCCTTCCTTTCTTTCCTTTTTGTCTTCCTCTCTTCTTTTCCTTCCTTCCTTCCGTCCCTCCTTCCATCTGTCCTTCCTCCCTTTCTTCCTTCCATCTTCCCTTCCTCTCTTCTTTTCCTTCCTTCCTTCCTTCTGTATGTGGCTCTTAAATGAAAATGAGTGTGACACCTCTGCACTAACGGAAAAAGCTGGTGAAAGTAACATTGATACACACATGCTCGTGTTATGAGAATAAACAGAAGTATTATCTCTCATTGAGTTATCTTTTATGTTTTTGCTTCTATAGTTTTTGATTTCCTTTGTTGATGCCAAAAAAAAAAGAGGAGTGAACACAAAAGATGTTTTTGTATTCTAACAGCAGAGCAACTGCAGGAAAATGTGCCTCAATGCAAAAGTAATGACATGCAATTCAGGCATGAATGCAACACACAGTCTGATATTACCTGCCAGACTGGTCTTTGCTCTTTGAGAAAAGGCAAGAACACAAAGTGATTTTCACAGGAGATTCAAAGTGAAGCAAATCGGCTTCATAACCCACAAAGAAACAATGAGTAAAGAAAACTAACCCTAACCCCGAGCTAAAGAGTTGATAAAAATCTGCTGACAAGTGCTCATTATCTCAGTCAGTGAAATCAATAGTCATCAGCTAAAAAAGTGAAAAGCATCACAAAAAGGTTGTGGTGAGAATGGATAATAAATTCAAAGGCCCTGCTCGTTTGAAAGCTGTGAAATCGTGGGCAGGCCTTTACCTAATGCAATTACACACGCAGCTTTGTTAGCCGGACTCTCTTTAGCACTGAGAGGGTTTTTTTTTTTTTTTTGTGCCACTGAGAGTTTGTGTGTTCATGCGCATGTGCATGAGACAAAACCACTTGCGGATTCATCACCAATCTTCACGACGTCCCTAAGACTAAGAGACACACACTCACACACACATGCACACTCACACACTCACACACTCACACACTCACACACTCACACACTCACACACTCACACACACACACACACACACACACACACACACACACACACTCTCACACACTCTCACACACACACACACTCACACACTCACACTCTCACACACACTCACACACTCACACACTCACACACACACACACACACACAGAGCTTTCCTTTAAAAAAAAAAAGACACCCACGCTCACTTTACACACTTCCTCTATTTATGTCACTTAAACCAAGTGCACATCAATCACTGTCTCGGGTCTCTGCTTATTCATCGGCTTCAATGAGCAACACGGGCCAAAGGTGGAGGCAAGGAAACAAACAGAAACATGGGTGAAAAGGAGTGTGTGTGTGTGTGTGTGTGTGTGTGCGTGCGTCCGTGTGTTTAGAAGAAGAGAATATCACAGTTTGAGGAGGAAATGAGAGAAAACATTGCTGATATTAATTCTCTCCATCCGTGCAGCGTTCAGCACGACTCACACAGCGTACTCAGAGCTGCCAGTCAAACTGCTTTGAAGAGAAGAGCAGCACTTCTCGTCGCCTTCTCAGCCGGCTTTTTTTTTACAAAGCCCCTGATAGGAGTGACACGTGAAGGACTTGACAAATTTTTTCAGACAAGGGCTTTGTGTTGACGGGCCATTCTCATATCGCGGGAATCTCAGTGGCTCCCATGGAAGAAGAGAAAGTACCTCAAAGTGCAGGAGAGGGCAGTATGGACGGTGCATTATTAAAACTGCGCCCCTCCCAGATACCTAATAATTAGATTAAACTTCAAATAAATTAAGTGAGTGTCTGAACGTGGGAGTGTAGGGGCCGGCCTCTTCGTCCCCGTGCTCTCTTTTTCTCACTCTCTCCATCATGCGGGTTCTATCATTCACTGAGGGGTCTTTTTCTCCCCGTGATCCTTTTCTTCAGTTTTTCGCTGCCTAACAGTGCAGACAATGGGAGCGCAGACACAGTTGTAGGAAAAATTACTGCTTTACATTTTTCCTCTCTGTCTCTTTTTCCTCTGCACTTCTTTGGCATGAAAGGAGGGAGGGGATGATTTCTTTTTCTTTAAAAAAAAGTGTTTGACGGGGGAAAAGGTTCCTGTCGTTAAATATTCTTTTTTAATCAGTGAGAAAACTTTGGTGAGAAAAGGCAGGGATGAAAAGGTGGGAGGGGGAATGAAATGAAACATTCTTGTGCTGATCTTGTGCTCAGAGGGAGGAGTAGGCTCGGGCCTTTGTGTGGACAACTAAAACAGCTTTTGTCATAGGGTGCTCAATAAAGGCACAGAGAATATGTGTGAAAACGGAGCGCAGGCCGGGCAAAGAACCCGCCAAACCAGACTAGGCTTTACTACTGCATAAGCACATCTCATCCCCATCTGAACTTGTTTTATAGTTAAACATTTGCTTTAGGAAACTTGGTAAAGTGAGATCCCAACGCTGTTTAGACTCAGATATGTGCTGATTACTGAACAGCATTATAATCTGATTTTTTTTTAAGCAGCTTGATTGCAAATATTCCCACAAACCTTCTAAAATTCCCTTAAATCACTTTTATAGCTCATAAAGCTGTCTGTCAGGATTCAGTGATAAGAGAAGCTAGTGTCTCCCAGCCCATTGATGTTAGCGCTCTTCAGCCTCTTCTAGTGACATCTGTGCCATTTGCCCCAGGCTTGGATGGTTCTTGCCGTTTTCTCTTTGCACAAACATGTGACACTTTCCACTATTCTGCCCGGCCTCGTGGCTATATACCTAACGAGCATCTCTCCAGCCCCCTCAGGGCTCTGTGTATTAGCTGGACTTAATGCTTCCGGCCTGTGTGTGCGCCCCGGGGGCCCAACATGGCAGCTTTGGACCAAGTAATGCAGTGAGGGGTTAAGGATAAGTCTGGGTGGTCAGGAATGGTGATAAAGTGCAGCTGGGTCAGCGTGTGAGCTGCAGCCCTGCGGCATAACTACCAACGTTAAGTAACATGAAGAGTAGTGGACACTGAGTAAGCCTGGACATCAAACCATAGGATGCATTGTAGAGGTTTACATCTGACATTCAATAAAGACCATACAGGCTAACTGACATTTAATTTCCAGAGTGTGTGTGAGTGCAAAATATTCAACTAAATATATTAATAAAAGTTTTGACATCAAACTCAAACTTAACACATTTCAATAGAAAAATGCAAAATCAATTTCACTAATATGGCAGATAAAGCTTTGGGGTACACTGGAGTTCACACTATACATCATTTTAAGATACATTTAGCATTTCCAAAATAGGGAAATAATATTAAAATTTCATTGCTGAGATTTATTTTTCTTGCAGATTAGATCAGGTTCACATGTGGAAATTTCAGTTTGACTGAATGGATGAAAATGTGTTAAAAATGCACAAAGTACTTTCTTCAGTCTACATCAGAAATCATTGTGTGTTTTAGTGTGTGTGTGTGTGTGTGTGTGTGTGTGTGTGTGTGTGTGTGTGACTGCAGACGGACCGAGGAATCAACAGGTGACACATGTTGCAAGCACACAAACCGTTTCTGAACTCTATCTCCAGTTCATCGGGGGTACCGGGAGAATCTTCTGGGTTCTTGGTCATCAGGTACAGGTCAGCTGGAGCGTGGCTCTGAAAACACAAAAAAAAAAAACATACACTCACTCTCTCTATTTCAGACACTTTATTGCTCTGGATAAATAACCAGGACCTTCTGAGACCTCATCAGAAGCAGACGTGCAGACAACCTGAGACGTTGGCAGGTAGAAGAAAAGAGAGGATGATGCGTGAAAAAGGAGAAAACCTTGAAACACCATCAGAAAAAAAAAATCAATGTTCCATTTTTCTCCTCTATTTGGTTTCATTTTCCCTGTATGGCCCTTCACCACGGGGGGGAAGTGGGATGCAGCAGGAAGGAGAGTAGGAAAGGGCATAAGAAAGAAATTACTCTCAATCTGCAAGAACAGCGAAACACTTGACAAGTCAAAACACACCTGATACTAAGACAGAATCTATTCCAGCAGCAGTAAGTCCTCCATACTGTTCTCTCTGATCTACTCTCTCTATCATGTGTCTCCGCTACCTGCCTTCACCTCTTATCATCCTCCAGTTTTGACATTTCTCTTTATATTTTACTCTAATTTTGCTAAATTCAGGACATCACACAACAAAGTCCATAACCAAAACTCCACTGAAGTTGTTCTGGGTGACAGACATTTGTCATTTTGTGATTTCACTCATTGGTCACATTTGGGACCTGAAAGAGTCGCGGCCCAGCGATGTGCCCCTCCAACAATTACACAGCATTAGGACAAGACGATGGCCAATGTCTCCTGAGCTGAGGCAAATTGCAGGGGGACTATGCAAAATAACTACTGGGTGCATTTAAATGGAAAGCTTTACCAGACACTAAATCATCATACAATAACTAATCGGCATCCGCTGGCCGCCTGTCAGCTGGGAGAAAGCGAGCAGCGCAATCACTTTCCTTCCTTTTAACTAAACACCAAAATTGACTGGGAAGGCGGCCGTGTCCCTCTCCTTTATTTTCTGCCTCAGCGCCCTGAAAGATGCCAAATGAGAGCGAACAGGAGAGGAACTAAATCACTACCCTAAAAAGCCTTTTCATGCATACTGTTTGAGGGGGGAAAGATGAACTGAATATTAAATACTGGAGATTGAGAAACAAAAATGCTGGTTATAAACCAACGGTTGCCATGTTCAACCTACAGGTGAAACACAGTTAGAGGACTGGCTATTGTAGGATTAGTTGAATGCATGTCTTTATATATCATGTCTAACATGTTATGCATGAATTAAATTAGCATCTTCATATTTAGTCTTTCTGCAAAACACACAAAAATTATCATTTTCATTCTAGCTTGGGAGAAATACATTTTGATCTTTAATTTGGGATGAAACTCAATGAACTTCCTGATCACTTGGTTCACTGTGTCGAGTTTCTTTTCATATAAAATGAATAAAAGAACAAACTCATGTCTCTGGCTGGGTAATACTTGAAAACTCATGCACGCTAGAAAGAAAAGAACTCAAACTTAAAGAAAGAAAGAAAGAAAAAAGGAAAAGTAAAAGGAATAGGCTTGTTTCCAGTGTGCCAGAGATCAATGCATTTCAATTCAAACCCCCTGCAGGTGGACCTGTGTCCCAAAGCCATGGCCCTGAAAGAGAGGAAAAGGTAGAGATAGAGAAGGCGGGGGGGCGGCGGGTATTGGTGGGAAATGGGGCGTGAAGCGCACCATCATGTAGCACAGAGCAGCTCCTTTGGCAGTCTTTGCTTCTGCCATATTGTTGTGCTAAACGTGGCCCATACAGCAGAAAAGAAGGCTGACGCATGAACTTAAAGCAAGTAAATTTCTATCTTTCCACATATTAGTTGCCTCATTGGTTTTCAATCGAAGCCAACAGGGCCAAAAGAGAGAGAGAGGTGGCAGGAGGGAGGGGGGGGGGGGGGGCTGAGAAGGAGATAGAAGAGGATGGTAAAAACATCTTTGGAGCAATGGGTTGGAAATGACGCTTAAATCACCACGTTTCAAGTCTGTCCTTCTCTTTAAAATGCAAACATGGCAAATTGAGATGAGAATAAAACAATAAACACGTGATGTGCTGGAGAGATATTTATATTTATATTCTTAACACACAGGACGTTCTGGTTCATGTTAGGCCCTCCGCTGAATTTAATGAGGAAAACAGGCACTTCTACACGGAGGCAGAGCTTTAGAGTCGCTGAGATGGACACAGCTAAGTATCACAGGTCAGACACATCACACCTGAGGGAAGCAAAGGCACATGACCTCTTCGCTTCAAAGCACACATTCACATGCATACATACACCTACAAGCCCACTTCCTTCCCCTACAGGCAGTCTTCTGTCCTTCTATCTTTCCAGCCAGCCATGCAACCAGCAAAAAAACAAGTTTTCATTTCCTCTCTGTGAACAAGGGGCTTGGCGTTACGCTCCTTTACTTCTGGTCAACACAAGCAGTGGCATCCCATCAACTCCCTGATCAAAGAACAGAGCGGGCCAGGGGAAGGTCACTGACAGAAGCTATAATTAAGACTGAGCTGATGTTTTAATGACTCAGGACGAGTGTCAGGCTGCCTCAGGGTGGGCCCTGACTGCTCATGTGTGGAGTGGAGTGGAGTGGAGAGGGGGGGGTAGAGAAGAGGAAGAGAGAGAGACAGAGAGAGCGAGAGAGAGGGAGAGAGAGAGGGGGGGGGGAGAGATTGAGAGAGAGAGAGAGAGAGAGAGAGAGAGAGAGAGAGAGAGAGGGTGAGAGAGAGGGTGAGAGAGAGGGTGAGAGAGAGAGAAAGCGTGAGAGGGAGAGAGAGAGAGAGAGAAAGGGTGAGAGAGGAAGAGAGAGAAAGGGTGAGAGAGAGAGAGAGAGAAAGGGTGAGAGGGAGAGAAAGAAAGGGTGAGAGGGTGAGAGAGAAAGAGAGAGAGAGAAAGAGAGAGAGAGAGAAAGGGTGAGAGAGAGAGAGAGAAAGGGTGAGAGGGAGAGAGAGAGAGAGATGCAGGTTGTGAAATGTGACATCTGAAACATATATTGTTTAAAATAATCCATTATTGCCAAAAAACTCAGTAAGTCTTTCTCAGTAATTTGCAACAATGTCTCAGAATGACATTAAATGGATCTAACAGAGACATAATGGACTCAACAGGTTTGCACTACAACTATTACAGGTGACTCTACAAGCATGATAGAGGCATGCTTTCACACAGGTTAATGCTGCTACATGAGGGGGGGGGTGGATCAAAAGGCTGCGGGGGCCATTGTGCCACAGGCTACATGGTCCGGGGTTATCAGCGAGGATACAGTGTTAATCACAGAGTAACCTGAACTCCACCGACTCTTATCTACAGGAGAACATATGAGCGACCATTTGGACATTTCCTAATCTGACTGTGTTGAGTAGAGAGGAGCCATTGTACCACAGGTGGGGGGGGTGGGGGGGGGGGGTATGGGGGTTCAGGGGTTTGAATGGTTGAGGTCTGCCCTGTGCCTTTAGGGCTGTAACTGGAGGAGAGAGAGGCACTGATACAGAGAGGAGATACTTGGAACGAGATGACCTCTTATAGATGACCCTCTAGGTCGATCAGAATCTGTCCCGTTGGTTTGAGGATTGTTGGGTGAGAAATTCTCTTGGTTGTTGCAGAACTGGGTATTATTAATTTCCAGTCCTAAATTGCATTTAATTAATCTTTAAATCAAGAAATTAAACTGTGATTATGTTGTTTAGATGTTTGCACTGACCCTACTTAATAAACATACTTGGAAAAAAGTCCAATTGCCAGCAGGGTCAAAGGCTTTAGCTATTGAACATTACTCAATTATTATTAAAGCTCATTCATGACATCATTTCATGCCCTGGGTAATGTATTCAAATCCTTTTACCACTCAGGACCCCTGCACCATAAATATTTCATTGTGTTTAATGCCATTAATCGATTCAATATTGGAGTAAATGGTCCAACACAAAAAGGCTGAATGAAATCAGTTACACAATACTGTCATCATATATCGCTATGAGCTATTGAGCTGGTTCGTCTCGTTCTTTTCAAAACATTTCTCAACAGGCCGACCGCTAAAGAGGCAGCGGAGGGGTGGGAAAGGGACAGAGAAAGAGAGCAAGAGAGAGAGAGAGAGAGATAGAGGTCTGAGTTACAGTGGCCCTGCCCCTGCATCTCCACTCCAGCAGCGCGGGACCCCCTCGCCTCCCTGTGACACCCCGTCTATTCGGGACTCATCTGTCTGGCACGCTGTCTTTGTACTTTACTGTTACTGGTGACATTTTGGTGTCACGGTGTCACGATGAAATGGCTCCCCTCCCACGTCGCAGCCCGCGGCGACGCAACCAGTGGAACAATGAGGTCCCGAGGAGCTGGGGCTGGAACTCAGGAGGCCCCAGCTGGGCGCAACGCCCTAACCCTTCCCCCTCCCCGACTCCCATGAAATCGGGAATTAGTCGAAGCGTTGCTGACGACAAGTCAGTGTCTGTGTGTCCCAGTCTCTTCCCAGGGCCCGGCGAGGACCCGGGGTGAGGAGACACAGAGAAACAGACAGAGCGACCGAGGGATGGGAGCACTGAGGGCAACCTGTATGTACTGCTTTGACCTCCGACCCCGGCGGAGATCAAACTGTGTCTCACCCATGGCAGTGTGGGAGAGGGAGTGGTGTTTGTCTCTGGTGGGACTGGCATGGGTCAGCACAGCATGTTGTTTTTATGGTCCCTCCGAGTCCATCATACATTTGAACTGCACGAAAAAAGTGTAATAATTTGTCTGTCCGCTCTCATGGAAATGACAGCAAAATAGTGTGTGTGTGTGTGTGTGTGTGTGTGTGTGTGTGTGTGTGTGTGTGTGTGTGTGTGTGTGTGTGTGTGTGTGTGTGTGTGTGTGTGTGTGTGTGTGTGTGTGGAGGAGGACAAAGATTATTAACTGCACTCAATATCAAACTGTATCAATGTTATAAACTATGTGTAGGTTAACAAATATTCAGTGTGTTTATGTCTCTGGTTGTTTATCTTTTCATTTCAGCACCAAGTTGACTAGAAACTGATATTAAGACATGTTTCTACGTCTCATATTGATTACATCATGATGCATAAAGAACAGAGAACAGCTGATAATGACAGTGACATCAGCTGTCCAGATGTTTGCACACTTGTTTTCACCTGCACAAACAGCTGACTTCAGTTTAGCTTCTAAAAGGTTCTTGAATCATGGTGTCAGTGATTAAGATTAGAAATAAACCACTTTGATGTCAGTGAACATATAAATTGTACGAAAGACGTTCTATTGAACACATCACTCCTGCCCTGCAGCAGCTTCATTGGCTCTCTATCAAATCCTGCATTGACTTTAAGATTCTTCTCCTCACTTATAAGATCCTTCCCAACCTGGCACCATCATATCTCTCTGAACTGATTCACATCTACACACCTTCCCCAACTCTCCGATCCTCCTCTGCCAACCAGCTCTTTGCCCCATCTGCCAACTTAACTACCATCATGGGGTCAAGAGCTTTCAGCCGATCTGCCCCCCCCCCCGCCTCAGGAACTCTCTCCCACCAGACATTCACACTTCTGACTCTGTTTCCACCTTTAAATCCCGCCTGAAAACGCTCCTATTCAGAGCTGCATACTCTGTCTCACACTAACTATGCATCACGTTCTTGTTTATTTATTGTACTGATGCACTTTATAGTCACATTCATATTTATTCTTTATCTTTGCACTAAATGTTACCTGATTTATATTGTTTGATGTACTGTTGTTGTGTTTTATGAGCCTTGTAAGGTGTCCTTGAGTGCTTTGAAAGGCGCCTTTAAATAAAATGCATTATTATTATTATTATTATTATTATTATATGTTATATCAAACAAGACTTCTTGGCATTTAACCAGCGCTCATTAATAAGTGTCACTGGGAGCTGGTCTTACCTTGGGATTCTCCAGGATACCAGACTCGTAGCTGTTAACAAAGATTTTTAAGACAATTAAAGTCTGTTTAATTCTGACTGATAAAATAAGACATTGAAACAGAAACTAATGAAGGTGTATTATAAACACTAGTACCACCTACCTTATGTGCATGAGGTTGGCGTCCATGCTCCAGGGAGCCCGAGGAGTGACGGGCACAGGGATGCCATGTTTCTACATTTCAGACAGAGAAAGCAGTTGTTATGATGTGCACTGTTTGCCTGTAAGATAAAACATAAGAGCTCTGAATGCACGGAGCTGGTTTATAACATGCTGTGTAACCATAATACATCCGTTTCCATCCATGCTGCGTTTGTCTTTAAGATTCAACGATGAGAAGAAACAACAAAAACAAACCAACAAAGAAAAGACATTACTGCTATGTTCAGATGAAAAGTCAACAGTTCAGTGTTTGAAGATGTGAGTGATTCCACAAGCTGGAGAGAGAGTGAATGAGCACCCTCTAGTGGGTGAACTGGTCAAGACCACTGTGTGATGGGTCTGTGTGGACAAACATGTGTGTGTGTGTGTGTGTGTGTCTCTTTGTACCTGTGTGTGTGTGTCTTTCTGCGTGTGTGCGTTAGTGTGTGTATGCGTGCATGTGTGTGTCTGTGTGCGTCTTTCCGTGTGCATGTGTGTGTGTCTCTTTGTACCTGTGTGTGCGTGTCTTTCTGCGTGTGTGCGTTAGTGTGTGTATGCGTGCATGTGTGTGTCTGTGTGCGTCTTTCCGTGTGCATGTGTGTGTGTCTCTTTGTACCTGTGTGTGCATTAGTGTGTGTATGCGTGTGTGTGCGTGCATGTGCGCGTGCATGTGTGTGTCTGTGTGTGTGTGTGCGTGTGTGTGTGTGTGCGTGCATGTGTGTGTCTGTGTGCGTCTTTCTGTGTGCGTGTCTTTCTGCGTGTGTGTGCGTGCATGTGTGTCTGTGTGTGTGTGTGTCTGTGTGTGCATGTATGTGTGTGTGTGTGTGTGTGTGTGTGTGCATGCATGTGTGTGTCTGTGTGCGTCTTTACGTGTGCGTGTGTGTGTGTGTGTGTGTGTCTGTGTGTGTGTGTGTGTGTGTGTGTAGTCTATGTAACATGAATCTGAATGCAAAGGCTAACTGTAAATGTTGTAAAGTATGAAATTAAATGACAGGTACAGAGTGAGGTGTAATTATATTTCATACACATGATGAACTGATGAGAAACCATCCTAAATATTTAAGGGGAGACAACATCGTTCAACATGTTCACTAGTGACTATTTTTATTATAATGGTACTTTTGAACTGTTTGTTAATCTTGTGATGGGCACGTGTCAAAATGAGGACTGAGTAGATTCATGCTTTCATCTCCAGTAGACTCGACTACTGTAACGGTCTTCTGACTGGACTCCCACAAAAAAGCATTAAACAGCTGCAGCTCATTCAGAACGCTGCAGCTCAAAGAGATCAGAGCACATTACTCCAGTTCTAAAGTCTTTACACTGGCTCCCAGTCAGCTATAGAATAGATGTATGTGTTTACCATGATTGGGTTTTATTTTTATTTCTCATGTTTTTTTTCAATGTTTTCTGTTAAATGTTTGTTTTATATAAAGCACATTGAGTTGCCACTGTGTATGAAATGCGCTGTATAAATAAAACTGCCTTGCCTGAGTAATACCAAAGTATTGATAAACTCCAGAAAACAACCTCGACACCAACAACTGAATGTTATGTGAATTTCTCATCATACAGATGGAGTTACCTGTGCGTACTCCATCAGGTCTGTCCTCCCTCTGAAGCGGTTGTAGAAGTCTGGGATCCTCCACGGTGCAACGATCTGAACAGTAAAAAAAAAAAAGAGAGATTGCGTGTGACATCCCTGCAGATGGCGTATCAAACAGTACATGTCACATTAAATCAAGACTCACCTTAACCTCCGGGTAGAGCGCATAGCATGTGAGCTCAAAACGGATCTGGTCATTGCCCTGAAACATACAAAACAGGCAACAGTGCATAACTCATGTCAGCTTAGAAATACTACTTGAAGGCTGTAGTGTAACTTCATGATGTGGCATCTGTCTCCATCTTCAGGCAGACTTTAGGCACTGCACCGATGACCAGATAGACTCCATTCAATAGATTTGAAGTGGTAATATTAGAAGAGAACAGACATGTGTAAAGGTACTGAATGATAAGAAACAAAACATTATTGTATGACTTCTTCTATTCTTTATCACATCAAACATTATGTTTTGATTCTACTGATTTCATCTGAAATCTTTATTTCACTTTTTGTGAGACTAACAGGTTCAACTCAGGAACATGACAGCATGCAGACTTTTGCTATAAATTAATATTTTTTGCACCCTAGTACAATTAGAAGTGGATGCTATTTGTACCCTGGTATATATAGCAGAGTGTTCTATTTGCACTGGTCTTGGTGCAAATATCAATGTATGCATTTGCACCCCAGTACAGGAGTGCATGCTGTCGGACTGAGTGTCGGAGGGGAGCGTCTTGAGATGCTGAAGACTCTCGTATCCCACCGGGACAACGGCATAAATATACGTCTCTGTACTCTTCTGTATATTATATAATAATTTCTATCCGGTGAGATCTATCACTTCCCGGCGTGAAAAATGTCAGGCGTGGCGTGTGAGCGTGTGAGCAGCTTGTGTCTCACGGCCAATGCCTGAGACTTCAGAGGTCTGAAATGTAATTTGGTATCCATGGCAACCACAGACTTGTCTGTCAAGATTTGATTTCCATCATCAGATATTTTCAGGTTGTATGAATTTACTTAACAAAGTTATGAAAATGCAGCAGAGGTTTTTCCTCTGAAAACATCAATAAGTAACTGCTGCTACAAAGACTGTTACCCAGGTCTCCTGCATTAATACCAGACACGCTTGTAAACATTCACTGAGGAAAGATTATGAAAAAATATAATACAACTATCCCGCCAGAAATGTCTTTAGAACAAACATTAGAGATGAAACCTTTCTAAATTCGCCCTTTTCTGTTGGCATGGAAGATGAATGTCCGCCATGTTTTCACGTTGTTATACGTCTAGGGTGCAAATAGCTCAGCTGTGTGGCCGAGGCTGTTTGTACCAGGGGTGCAAATAGACACTGAACTAGCTACAGCCTGTAAAGAGCTTTAAATTAAGTTATTAGCTTTTTATCTAAATTATATATTATTGTGTCCAAATAAAATGACTCTGACCAAGCAGATTGGGTATAGTTAAGTCTTTCATTAATGAATCATCATCATATTATTTATTCACAACTATTTTGTCATTATGAATTATTACTAACTACAACTTGGATCATTGATCTACTCGAGAGTGCCCTTAGAACTGTGTTTGTAAATGTGGAAATAGAGAATAGTTCATTAATAAAATAAAATAATTAAGAAGCTCATTACGAAGTTAAGCATGCCTGATTCTTCTAGTAACACATGAACAAGGCAGATTCTGCAACAACAACAACAACAACAACAACAACAACAACACATAACAAGACATAATAGAGGTATCTATCTACAAAACAACAATGAGAAAGAATTACAGGCAAAGCGTTTATAATCTAACCTGGAATTCAGGATATTATTCAATATTTTTCTCTAATTCTTGCACTTGCTAATCAGACAGGCATTTGGCAGTCTGCACAACACATACATGTATTCACATTTTCCTTTGAACTGCAATGACTCATTTGAGCTGTGAAGAAAAGTGCAGGCAACAGAGATGATTACATCTGTTTTTTGATACACAGAACAGAAAACATCTATTTTCATCTAATGAATACAAGACAATGACAGTGTCTGAATACAGGAAGGCAGAAAAGGCTCTAAAGAGGTGAGGTTTCTGGAAGACTGTTGCAGTTTGGCTTAAAAAAAAGTTAATGTTAAACCTGTGAATACGGATGACATCCTGACATCCAGACTATGGACGGTGGCCTCAGTTAACTTTTGTATGTTTAGGAAAGACTGGGTTGAGCCTCATAGTGAATCACAACTCTACCGTTCAATTCCTTTATAGGAAACTGGTACCTTTCCCCTAACTGCCTGCTTTCTGTTGCAGCTTTAGATTAAAGTCAAAACATTTAAAAATACATACTAAAAAAATACATTTGCAAGATGTAAAAGGATATGTTTGTAAAGAGTCACACTCCTATTTTTTTCCTCCCTCAGGGTGTATTGTTATTCTCTGTGTCTTGTTTACCTTTCCTGTGGCACCATGGGACACAAACTGGGCCCCCTCCCTGCGTGCAATCTCAACCTGACGCCGGGCAATGCAGGGCCGGGCTATGGAGGTTCCCAGCAGGTATCGGTCCTCGTAGATGGCGTTGGCCTGAACGGAGGGCCAGATGAAGTCTTCCACAAACTCAGCACGCAGGTCTTCAATGAAAACCTGACCAGGAACAAAAGGCACAGACACAAAACACTCATTCACCAACAAAATAACTGATGATTCATTGTTTATTCATCTGTCTCACAATGATGTGATTGCATGAAACATTTCTCACTCAAGAATTTACTTGAATAGACTTTACACTTGTAAAGTGAAGCCATAGAAACAGGAGTGTCTTAAAAACACCTCTTTGTTGGTATTTCCAGGTGAAAAGTGGAAGCTGTAATATGAGAGATTTGAACGTCAGCTGCCAAAAAGCATCCATGAGCTAAGCTCCAAGCACGGAAGGCTAATGATAAGCAAATGCATAAAAAATGTAAATTGTTGGAGCCAAATGCTTGATTTATGTTTCCATGAATATCTGATTTTTTCTGGTCTACTATTATTGTTTATCTGATTAATTATGAGATATGAAAATGAAATATTATGGTTTGAATTATTAGTTGAATTGGTAACAATTCAGGCGGGGAGTTCTGGTCCTCTGAAATGAGGCCAACGCGGAAGTAACTTAAAACTGCATTCTATCAAAAGGCCACCAGGGGGCGACCGTTTTGGTGTCAAAAGGACTTCCGTCTCTATACAAGTCAATGGAGAATTCACCAACTTTTCACTTGATTTCTAACCTCAGTAAACGTTTTCAAAATGTGTTTATGGTCTCAATCGCTAGTTTAAAGCCTTCTTCAATGCAGTATGATGTTCATTTGGGACATTTTGGCCTCCCTGATTTTATATGTGACGATAAAGCAGGGTATGCATTAGGGCGTGGCTACGTGGTGATTGACAGGTTGATTGGTTCACAGGTTCAGGAGGGCGCCTCATGCTCCTCCTGATGCCCATATAAGTAGAATCCGTGTTTTATTTTTCCCAGCATGCACCGGAAATGTTCAAGATGGCGCTGCTCAGATCCGATACTATTGGCTTCCGAGCAGCAGTCCACAAACCAATGGGTGACGTCACGGATGTTACGTCCATTATATATACAGTCTATGTAACAATTATGAAATTGTGATTTATTGTTAATTCTGGTTATTTTGAGGCCGGCATGACTACAGTATGCACAACTGATGGCGTTTCTCACCTCCGCCTCCTCTTTATAGACAGGTGACTGCAGCACCTGGGTATATTAGTGTGGCTATTGGGGCCGGCTGCTAAGTGTTGTTTTTTGTTTTTGTTTGAACGAGTGGAAAGGAAGGAAGTGAACTAAGTTGATCTGTCTGTCACTCCATGCTGCGGTAAGCAACCTAAGTTTATGGAAATAAATATATTGAACCAGAGAAGAGTGTTTGACAGCGCTGGAGTGCGTCGGACATGGATGTAAACCGAGAAACAAGAGCATGTTTTATTGGAAAAGATAGCGCTTACATAAATATTAATGTGGTTTCTTTCTGCAAATAGATTGAAATTCAGTCCTCAAACAAGAACGCTTGATTAATGTTAATGTACTGAGTGACAGAAAACACAACAGTCAGAACAGTGGAATGACAGGAGGGGCTGCAGCTTCATCCAATACACTTAAAACCACATTAAAAAGTCTGCTAAAAGCTTCTCAGCTCTGTAACTACTGACTCTACATCGTATGTGATGTGTTACTATGTGTAGCTTTGTGTTGTGTATGTGTCCTGTGTGTTTTTTGCTTTGTACTGTTTGTTAGTGTGAAATTCTATGTTTTAATATTGACCTATTGAATGGACTGCAGATGAAAATGAGCTATAAGCTAACTCTGGTACAGTATATCAAATGGTAACTCTTATGTTTAACTCTGTATGTGGTAATTACTGCTAGTCCATGGCTAAGGATTCTGAAGATAATTATGATATACTGCCTGAAAGTCAAGAAATCAATCTGAAAACTTGTGCTACTTCTGACACATTATGACAATAATAATATACAAGTACATATTTAATAGTCTCTCACCTTTTTTGCACCAAGACTTTCTGCCTTTTTCCTGGCAGCATCAAAATCTTCTTCTTGCCCAATATTGGCCTGTAAAGACACAAATTGTCCATCATACTGATTCAAATAATCTTCATTCAATGTTATGCATCCGTGCAGTTCCTTTGGTTTTAAAACACCTGTGGAATAAAATCCAAGCTGTATGAACACACAGGGACATGTCTGTGCAATTGTTATATCTGGCAATCCACCATCTTGTAATTCAGATCACGTCGTTTAGGAGAAGTAAACCCTCCTCACAGCTGAAACCAACCATGAATATCACTAAAGGGCCTGAAGAGGCTGTCTGATCTCCAAGGAAATACTTGCATAAAAAGCCAGAATATTGATGTAGAAAACAAACCTGACATCTGTGGCACAAATCTTTGATATTTTAGTACTTTATCAGTTAAATATTGGTGCTTTGCTGTTTATATCCTCAAAGTAGTCTGTGGTGGAGTTAACCTCAATGCTGAAATTCAACATATAATATGTGTAGTTTATCACATAAGTGCACTATATAATTGTATTTTACATTAGACACCAAACAGAACCCACAATGCACTAATACTTTAATACTTGTTACATACTAGATGCATTTATTTAACATACAGATAAAAAAAACAACCTAATTGCAATCAAGGTATTTCTGTGTAATTATCCACATGAGCTGAGCTGTTTCTTGATGTTTATACAAGTTGACACAAGTCCAGTTTTGTTATGTCATTGACTAAAATCAATGATGCATTGGAACAGCGCCTGCTATTCTTATTGTTCTCCTACCCTGAAGAGCTACAGCCAAAAAGGCCTTTGAGGGCTGCAACCTCACATGCCCCAGCCATGAACTACCCCTCCCCCCACCACTCAAACACTGAATGAAAAGTTAGACAGCAAGAAAATCTGCCTGCCGTGCAGTTCTGAACTGCCTCAGAGCAAAAAGTAAATCCTGGTAGATTTGTGTCGGCATTATGAAGCCAAATCCTGTGTTTAGGAGTCGACCGGTATTGTAACTCCAACAGGTCATTTTGGATGGCACCAATCACTCCTATACATCTGTGACAAATGGTGTCAGCTGTCTGGAAACTAATTGTAGATCTTCAAAAAGGTACATGACATGACATGACATGCAAAAGCAACTGGCTCACACATCAAACTGACACCCACACACACCGTCTCCAAACCTCACCAAGTATGCGATGACGTCGTAGCCCTGCTCCTTCAGCCACACAAGAATACAGGACGTGTCCAGTCCGCCGCTGTACGCCAGAACCACGGTACCTTGAGACATGATGAGGGCTGTTTCGTCCAACAGGCGGAGAAGCTGTCGAGTAGCAGCAGAGAGTTAATTATGTTTGTCACTATTGCCTAGCTGGAGAGGAAATGTCAATATATAACCTGAGAGTGCTTGGGAGTAACCCAAAACCCCTGTATTATCAAATCAGTAGCACATACGGCCGAGTCGGATCTGTATCTATGGTTTGAAAAGCAGCTCTGCTCTGGAACAAGTCCCGTGACAGCAGATAATGAATCAAATATGAGGATTTGCTGAATATACTTTTACACCTTGTTGTTGAACAGTCAACATCACATTGAGCTGTGAAGCTTTTTGGACAATAACACACCAAACAATGAGGACTACACAACAATCATGAGTTGCAGTGGTCTAGACAAACTCCCCTGAGGGTGAGACTACCAAAGCAATAAAAGTGCTTCATAGAGGGGGGGGGGGGGGGGGGGGGGGGGGGGGGGGGCACATCCTGTCAAGTCACAGACATCTAGAACAATGTAGTATCATAAACATGCTTAAAAATGAGGTTGTACACTGTTTTCTTTTTCTTTCTTGTTTTTTTTAAATGTAGCTTTAGTACATTTGAATAAATATTGCCAACCTAACACACATAAATATCTCTCTTGACATCAAACAGTCCTAAAATTTACATTTTGTTGGCAATTTTTCAGATAGTTTCACACTGACACTCGCTTTAAAGCAACTGAAATCAAATCTGAAGATATCAGCATTTATGTTTATTTCTATGTCCAGGAAACTAGTTTTAAATATGTGGGTTTTTTGTTTTTTTTTACTCACCTATGGACAGCGGTGATACCTCCCAGCACGCACACAACAACTCTGATGAGGTTTGGTTTTAACCTTTGTAGGGATTTTTTTTTTTGTCAGATGGCCAAAATAATTGTGTACGTGTACGTGGCTCTCTATCACTCTTTTGTCTTTCACAGGCACAGATGTGTGCACACATACACACATAAAGAGCCTGACTCTGCACACCGTTTACTTTACTGTGCTGAACTGTGTCAGTGCAGTTGATTTGCTGACTTGCCTGAAACTGGTATTGAATTTTTTTTTCTCTGATTTTTACATTTTATTTCATTGATAGAAAACTTAACTGTAAATCTGAGACCAAAATGAATGTGCAAAAATTACATCATAGACTGTCACAATAAATATATAGAAACCAGGCGGGGAGTTCTGGTCCTCTGAAATGATGCGAACGCGGAAGTAACTTAAAACTGCATTCTATCAAAAGGCCACCAGGGGGCGACAGTTTTGGTGTCAAAAGGACTTCCGTCTCTATACAAGTCAATGGAGAATTCACCAACTTCTCACTTGATTTCTAACCTCAGTAAACGTTTTCAAAATGTGTTTATGGTCTCAATCGCTAGTTTAAAGCCTTCTTCAATGCAGTATGATGTTCATTTGGGACATTTTGGCCTCCCTGATTTTATATGTGACGATAAAGCAGGGTATGCATTAGGGCGTGGCTACATCGTGATTGACAGGTTGATTGGTTCACAGGTTCAGGAGGGCGCCTCATGCTCCTCCTGATGCCCATATAAGTAGAATCCCTGTTTTTATTTTTCCCAGCATGCACCTGAAATTTTCAAGATGGCGCTGCTCAGATCTGATACTATTCGCTTCCGAGCAGCAGTCCACAAACCAATGGGTGACGTCACGGATGTTACGTCCATTATACACAGTCTATGATAGAAACCTATAGGTAATGTGCTGCTCTGTAACTCACTACTGTAAGGTGTTCAAACCTCATCTGAGATCCTGTCCATAAGTTTTATGGATTTGGGCGACACTACTCAAGAGTTTAATACCAGAACCGCAGTGAGGCTCAAACCTTCAAATCATCTAGAATACTTCCATTTGCATTGTCATGTATTATTTCTTTTTTATTCAACTCCTCTGAACTTATGGCTAGATATTACACTATAAAAAACAAAACAACACGCAAATCCGCTACCCAGTTAGGGGATGGGTGCTGGACCAAAAACCAACTACAAGGAGAGTAAAAAGAAAAGTCTGCACACCATAGGAGCTCCCATGCAGGTAAATGGTAAATGGACTGTACTTATATAGCATCTTTCTAGTCTTTTCGACCACTCAAAGCACTTTACACTACAACTCATTCACACACATTCATACACTGATGGCAGGCAGCTACCACGCAGGGTGCCAACCTGCACATCAGGAGGAAGCTAACCATTCACTCGCATTCATACATCGTTGGCACAGCAACTGGAGCAATTTGGGGTTAAGTGTCTTGCCCAAGGACACATCGACATGTGGACTGGAGGAGCCGGGAATCCAGTAGTTCAAACATACAGTTGTGTACCTGAAAATTCATATTATACATTTGAAAGTGATTTTAGTGGGTTTTTCAAGATTAATTGGCACTGGCCTTAAAAAAAGTCATGTGGTGCGACCATGATTCATCTTGAAATATCTTATATAAATAAAAGATCATCATTTACAAAAATGTTTTAAAAAATGCAAATACTTTGTTTTCAAACACTTTATATTACTGAAACTGAATCATGGTCGCACCACATGACTTTTTTTAAGGCCAGTGCCAATTAATCTTGAAAAACCCACTAAAATCACTTTCACATGTATAATATGAATTTTCAGGTACACAACATTCTGAATGTTTGAACTACTGCATTAGATATGCTTGTTTTTATTATTCTACAATTGAGTTGTTATAAATCCTTATACGTCATTGACCGTCATGTAGCTGCTGCTAGTCATCAATACCCACAGCTTGAAGTTGAGGGTTGCCATATCATCAGGTCGAGTATCCCCCGATTTTTTTCCTGTGCATAAAACACACAAACCTGGCAACTCTGCAGAGCTCCGTTAACGTTACATGGAGCTGAAGCGACTAGATTGTGTAAGAGTGGTAAAAGTATTTCTAGGGACAATCTAGCAACATCTTGATATTCAATGTTTGCAAATGTACACCCTTAACAAGTTGCAGTGGATGCAAATGTATTAGTTATCTACATTCATCAACAAAGAAATAAAACACACACATGCGCGCGCGCCATGAACCCTGGCGACAACCCGTTGCTATGTAGCGTCTAAACTCACATCTGACGGATAAATACATGCAGTTGAAACATAGAACAAGGAGGTAGGTTGTACTTACGAAAGAGTGGTTTCCTTAATAATGTGGGAATATAGAAAGAGAGGAGTTATTATCTGGAAGCGTGTCGCAGTGTGTCGGTCGGTGCGGAGCAGAGACTGGAGTACAGCAGTGGCGGTGTGACTGGTCCAACTCTCATTGCGTCATCCATAACACCCACTTTAGACAAGCCTACCTGTTTAATGCAACTGGTGTTATCAATTCATTTAATACTAATATTACTTCTGAATTAAAGAAAAGAAAAAAGAGGCTTGGTTATTAGCTTGCATATTTATCCTTTAGCCCCAAAAATAAGGATCAATAAAGACATCCGATATAAAAATAGGACTATTTTCTACATGGTTTAATATATGAATACATAGGGTGCGATTTGCCGGGGGTATGGTGTGGGTTTCCCTCCTCTGGTCTAACCTATATATCTTTGCCTCTGCTGAGTTATTTTTAACTCCAGTGAGGATAAATTTACCCCCCTCATAGTTTTATAGGTGCCAAATCTGGGTCATTAGTTTTCCTCATTCGAAAAAAAGAGATTTAAAATTAAAAGTCCAAGTTTTGAAAATAAATAATTCGTAGCCTAATTCATTTAAAATAAAACAATTATTTATTTATTTATTTTAAATACATTGTTTGTTTTTAAATTCAATATCAAAAACGTGGACTTTCAATTATAAAATCTCTTTTTTCGAAGATAGTATAATGACCCAGATTTGGCAAAATACTACATAGCTTACTTTATTCACTCATGTGTCATATTCACAGACATATAAAACACTGCTACGTGAAAATAGCTTCACAGTACAACAAGAGAAATGAACTTTCACTGTCAGCTTGACCTTAGAAATAACCCTGCGTCTAGGTTACGTGATGACGTAATGGGGTAGCCTCGTATCCTGCTCGGAGATTTGCAGAGTAGTGGGTTTAAAAGAGGGGCCCCAAAAAAGCGGATGGCCCCTTCACCGGAAAGCATAAAAAGCCCCTCATCAGCAGACTGTTTTCTTTTTGTTTGTTTTAAATTTCCCAATCAAAAAGGCACGTGCCATATTCACAAGATTGCACTTTTCAACAAGGCAAGGCAGTTTTATTTATATAGCGCATTTCATACACAGTGGTAACTCAATGTGCTTTATATAAAACAAACATTTAACAGAAAACATTGAAAAAAACATGGAATTTGAGAAATAAAAATAAAACCCAATAATAGTAAACACATACATCCCTTCCATCCTTCCTTCCCCTCTTCCATCCTTCCTTCTTCCTTCCATCCTTCCTCCCTTCTTTCCTTGACTCGAGGACAACAGGAGGGTTAACCTGATTTCAGTTCTGCTGGTAGTTTGTTCCAGTTGTGTAAAAGCTGCTTCACCATGTTTAGTCTGAACTCTGGGCTCCACTATCTGACCTGAGTCAGCAGGTTCTAAACCGAACTCTTCAGGTTTTAATTTTAAAGAGACTCAACATTCACACATGAGCAGCACTTAGAGACAATGGCAAGAAAAAACTCCCTTTAAACAGGAAGAAACCTCAGAACCAGAACCAGGCTCAAAGTGGGAGAACATCTGCCTCGACCGGTTGGAGTAGAGAGGAGAGAGAGGAAGGAGAGAGAGGAAGGAGAGGAGAGAGAGAGGAGAGAGAGGAAGGAGAGGAGAGGAGAGAGAGGAAGGATAGGAGAGAGAGAGAGGATAGGAGAGAGAGGAAGGAGAGGAGAGAGAGGAAGGAGAGGAGAGAGAGGAGAGAGAGAGAGAGGAAGGAGAGAGAGAGAGGAAGGAGAGGAGAGAGAGAGGAGAGAGAGAGAGAGGAAGGAGAGGAGAGGAGAGAGAAGCACATTGAAAATCAACATTGAAGCTAGAAGGTCCGGGACTGGAATCTGTCATCCGGACGTCTACAGGCCCAGATTACCTGTGAGACCAGAAAGCTCAGACAACTCCGGGGAAGAAGTTTAGCTTATTGATGCATTAATAGTACATGAATGTTAATGGATATAGATGATGGATAGAGAGAGAGAGAGGAGGAGAGAGGAGCTCAGTGCATCATGGAGGTAGGAGTCCCCCGGCAGTCTAAGCCTATAGCAGCATAAACTAGGAGCTGGCTAACTATAAGCTTTATCAAAAAGGAAAGTTTGAAGCCTACTCTTAAATGTAGAGAGGGTGTCTGCCCTCCGGACCAAATCTGGGAGATGGTTCCACAGGAGAGGAGCCTGATAACTGAAGGCTCTGCCTCCCATTCTACTTTTAGAGATACTAGGAACCACAAGTAGGCCTGCATGCTGGGAGCAAAGTGTCCTGGTAGGTACATAAGGTACTATGAGCTCTTTAAGATATGATAATATAAGAAGGCATCTCTCAGTACTGTTATGATGACAGCAGGTGGTGCTATTGCATGTTGTAATTATTTTCTATTCAGTAAACTTTAAAAGTTTGCTACACACAGCTGATTTAACATCTAGTGTAGCCTATTGGAATGAGAGAGAAGCGCTATCTGCAGCACTGAAAGTTGGGGAGTTTCATTTTGGCATTATTAAATTAGCATTTAACCTTTTTGTTTTGTTGTATATGATCACATCTATGTGTCTGCATGAGGAAAGGACAAGCATGAACTTCACATTCCTGGTTAAAAGGATGAAATATTCCTGCAAATACTGTGGCCAAGTTCAAGTTGTATTATTGTTTTATAAACGTTAAACTGTGACACCTTCAAGGAATTAGTCTATAAGCTCCATTCTAGGTAAGCTTATTAATTGATTGATTTTATTTGACAATTTCATTTAAAGAAAACCCAGTTCTGCCATGACATTGAGTGCTTGTATAAAAGGACAAGTCAGGATAACACAATAAAGCCCGTAGGCTTATTTCCCTTGTGGCCCCTTTGAGGATAGGGTTGTGCAGGGGACGGGTCAAGACAGCAAGAATGATGCAATACATTAATCAAGACAATGATATAATACACTCAGCATTTTTTTTTTTTTTAACTCTATTAACAACATCGATCATTCCCTAAGTGTTTCATTGGACTATGCCAGGCCCCACCCAGTTAATAAAGGTAATTAAAAAACTCTACATCTGAGATAAATACATCAATATATCAACATTACTTCACAGCTCCTTCAGCTGATTATATACAGTCTGTGTCTGTCCATAATAATTAAAATAAATAAGCTACATTACAGTATTAAGTATAGAAAGACACTTTATAATCAGGCATCATATCCTACAATAAATAAACTTGGAGCCAATTCGTAAGTGTCAGATTGGAACTTCCTAAATGATTTATGGCAGTTTATTTCACAGATTTACGGCCACGTACAAAAAAGTTGTTCTTAAACCAAAATCAGTGGAAAAAACTGTGAATATCCCTCAACTGGGGCAGCTACATGCACAATCTTATGCACCGTGCACAACTTGATCTGAGAGACTGTTTCCTTTGCTTTCAACCTCCCAAGGCTCTCAAAAGGAGAAGAGCCGAGGTGAGTTTCAGAATAACCATAATTAACTTGTTTTGAGAAGTCTGAAACCTGTTTTTAAGCTATGAAGTTAGCTCCTGCTAGGGTCATGTAATAAACTGAACTCTCTGTTGCTGCAGCAGTTCATTCATAGAGACATGAAATAATGCTACAACACAATTGGTGCCGTGACTGGATTAGGTGTCCGGGAAATGTCCTGGTGAGGATTATCTGCTCCTATACTTTCAAAAAAAAAAAAAAAAAGCAGCTTTGTTGAGCATTTCTCAACCTCAGCTGAGCTATTTATGAAACGATTTTAGAACCTTTAACCATATTTATTCAGGGGGCTATGGGTAAACATCAGACACTGAGTTTCTCTCAGTGTCTATGCAAGTAGAGATATGATGGAGAAACACTCAGCTTTGTTTTCCTTTTTGAAATGCCTCTTGTGGTCCATTTTCAAACAATTTCCAAACCTAACATTTTAATGACTATTTTATGACGTGTTCCTTCAGCCCAGTAGGTTACCGAAAATGTGTTCAGAAACGTCTCAAACGCAATAATGGTGATGATATTTTTAGTCTCAGGAGAGCAATTCCTCGTATGGCAAACACCTCTGCGAATGCACAGGCTTGTGCTAGATACCACAACCTCTTGACTTTGTGCTGAAATTCTTAAGAAATTTACATTGTGGTTCAAAGTGGTTGAGCTTGTGATATGTAGCACAACAAACTATTGTAATTATTACCTTTGGGCTGAAGGAACATCACTCAGCGCTATGATGTGGCTCATTCACATGTTTTTAATTGTTTTTGGACAACAGCGGAGATCTACGACACAGAAGAATACAATATCAGACTTCGGATACACACACAATATTTGTAAGTAAGATCAGTTCATTGCTAATTTAGTGCAGGCGGGGAGTTCTGGTCCTCTGAAATGATGCGAACGCGGAAGTAACTTAAAACTGCATTCTATCAAAAGGCCACCAGGGGGCGACCGTTTTGGTGTCAAAAGGACTTCTGTCTCTATACAAGTCAATGGAGAATTCACCAACTTCTCACTTGATTTCTAACCTCAGTAAACGTTTTCAAAATGTGTTTATGGTCTCAATCGCTAGTTTAAAGCCTTCTTCAATGCAGTATGATGTTCATTTGGGACATTTTGGTGACTAAATTCATATTATAAATTTGAAAGTGATTTTAGTGGGTGTTTCAAGATTAATTGGCACTGGCCTTAAAAAAAGTCATGTGGTGCGACCATGATTCATCTTGAAATATCTTATATAAATAAAAGATCAACATTTACAAACATTTAAAAAAAAAATGCAAATACTTTGTTTCCAAACACTTTATATTACTGAAAACTTGTAAAAAAAAAAGAAAAAAGATGTGAAGCGTGTTAGGTAAATTAATTTATTTCAAGATGAATCATGGTCGCACCACATGACTTTTTTTAAGGCCAGTGCCAATTAATCTTGAAAAACCCACTAAAATCACTTTCACATGTATAATATGAATTTTCAGGTACACAACATTCTGAATGTTTGAACTACTGCATTAGATATGCTTGTTTTTATTATTCTAAAATTGAGTTGTTGTAAATCCTTATACGTCATTGACCCATAGACACGCAAGTTTCATGTAACTTTACTTAAAGCCTTTTAGGGATTTAGGGTTCTTGCCTAAATCCAAAGCAGATATGCAAAGTCTCCATAAGGGTTTGATTTTATTTGAAAAGACAGGAGTGCTCAGGTTTCTATAAAACACTGGTCTTCTTCTGTTCTTATGATTCTACATCATTATAATGACATCTTCCATAAAGGTTGCTACAGTGGTGTAGTCCAGGGTATATACCCACTTATCTTTCAGTCAGCATTGCGTATACCCACTTCTTTAAATCCCCCCTGATGCACCATTCAGTAGTATCTGTGATAGTACCAGTCAGTAGCATTATAGCATCATCCTTAACCCTCATGTTGTCCTCGAGTCAAGGAAGGAAGGGAGGAAGAAGGAAGGAAAGGAGGGAGGGAGGAAGGGAGGAAGGAAAGAAGGAGGGAAGGAATGAAGGAAAGGAAAGAAGGAAGGACGGAGGAAAGGAAATAAGGAAGGGAGGAAGGAAGGAAAAACGGAGGAAAGAAGGAAGGAAGGAAGGTAGGAGGGAGGGAGGAAGGAGGGAGGGAGGGAGAAAGGAAAAGAGGAAGGGAGGAAGGAAAGAAGGACAGAGGAAAGAAGGAAGGAAGGAAGGGAGGAAGGAAAGGAAGGAAGGAAGCAGGGAGGGAAAGAAAGAGGGAGGGAGGAAGGAGGGAGGGAGAAAGGAAAAGAGGAAGGGAGGAAGGAAAGAAGGACAGAGGAAAGAAGGAAGGAAGGAAGGGAGGAAGGAAAGGAAGGAAGGAAGCAGGGAGGGAAAGAAGGAGGGAGGGAGGAAGGAAGGACAGAAGGAAGGTAGAAAAGAGAGAGGAAGGAAAGAAAGAGAGAAGGAGGGAGGGTGGAAGGACAGATGGAAGGAAGGAAGGGAGAAAAGAAGGAACAGTCAAAAGAGACGGGGTCAATTTGACCCGGGAGGACAACAGGAGGGTTAAATTAGCATTATAGCATCATCCTTAAATTAGCATTATAGCATCATCCTTAAATTAGCATTATAGCATCATCCTTAAATTAGCTGTCCTAATTGACGAAGCATCTTCTGTAAGTCACAAAGCTTCTCATCACAGTTTCTATTAAAGCATCAATTCAAGAAGAAAGCACTTTTGAGTTTATCTGATTGATTTTGATGTGTGGAAGAGAATGATATGTTTTTTTAATCTAAGGTGAAATATGAACAAGGATGCATTGTCAAATTCAGATCTGAAGTATTTTATTTAAATAAATGTTCAAAAAATAAGTGAAACACCATGTTTGCCTCATTTATATTGTACATTCATGCAGGCTGCCTGTGTGACCATTAATACCTACAAACTGCTCCTGATCAGGTCATGTTAGTTTTATAATAGTGGCACACTCTGGCCCACACTATCTGTTGCTAATCAGCTGTTCAAAGAGACAGTTTACAAAAGAAACTACTGACTTGCAGAGTGAGAGAATAGGTGTCATTCCTTATTGCTTAATAGTTCACTCAAAATGCATAGTTGTCTCTCACTAGTCTGTGGGCCAGTATTGGTTTAGTCATTTCATAATAATCCTTCCTCCCTGAGATCCCTCTGTCCTTCCTTCCTTCCTTCCTTCCTTCCTTCCTTCCCTCCTTCCCTCCTTCCTTCCTTCCTCCCTGAGATCAAGCAGCAGGAATTATGTGACAATGAGAAAAATACTACTGACTGATTTTTGGGTAAACTAAATAGAGTCTTACATCACTGTTTCTAAAACAGGGCGTTTTTCTGGGCTGCGTTAAAAAAAAGAGCAAAAATTGAGAGTATACCCACTTCTCCAGGGACCACTACACCACTGGATGTGATCATATACAACAAAACAAAAAGGTTAAATGCTAATTTAATAATGTCAAAGTGAAACTCCCCAACTTTCAGTGCTTATAACAGTGGCACACTCTGGCCCACACTATCTGTTGCTAATCAGCTGTTCAAAGAGACAGTTTACAAAAGAAACTACTGACTTGCAGAGTGAGAGAATAGGTGTCATTCCTTATTGCTTAATAGTTCACTCAAAATGCATAGTTGTCTCTCACTAGTCTGTGGGCCAGTATTGGTTTAGTCATTTCATAATCTTTCCTCCCTGAGATCCCTCTGTCCTTCCTTCCTTCCTTCCTTCCTTCCTTCCTCCCTGAGATCAAGCAGCAGAAATTATGTGACGATGAGCAAATACTACTGACTGATTTTTGGGTAAACTAAATAGAGTAGTCACTGTTTCTAAAAAGAGCAAAACTTGAGAGTATACCCACTTCTCCAGGGACCACTACACCACTGGTTTGCTATATTGTTAGGTTTTGTTTTATTGTTTTCAGCAGTTACCATTTCAAACAACACACAGAGATAAATGTTGTTGTGCCATGGTAGCAATACAAACCCCACTGCAATGTAAAACAGACATACTAAGATGTTGTTTATTATGTAGGAATGTCATCAGACTGTCCCTTAGTGCATTTCACCAACGTTGCAGAATATGATGAAATGCTCCGTTTTTACCACAGACGTCCATTAGAGGTCAGCATTTCCTCAAAGTCTCTGATCTTAAAAACAAAGTGCTGTCAGTGGAGGCTGAGTCCAACACCTACAGTGAGCATGACTAACAGAGCTTCATTCTTTATGGCAAAACAATGATTCAGAAGTTTTCATTGTGAGAAGTCGTCGTATCCAACAGGCCCCTCACAAAGCCTGCACTATACTGCATGTGCACACTCTACTCTACTGTGTGTGCCTCATTGTTGGATCGTTTACATTTATTTTACTATCGGAGCTGCCGATGTTACGCAACCTCTGAGAACATCAAGAGAGCTTTAAGACCTTGACTGACACAGTGACTTTTTTATATTTTTGAATTTTTTTATTTCTTCGCCATTAACTTCCAAAATCAAAAAAACAAATGATCAAAAATACAATATAAACTTCTGAAAATCAATACACTGAATATTTTTTTTAATTTTTTCGTACACAGGGCAAATAAACACTGAGCAAAGACAGAGTCCAGGTGGCTAGTGCCTCTGCTTAGTCCTCTTTGCTTTTTCTAGGTCGCAGAATATGTTGTTTCACAAACGTTGAGCCTCCCCCCCCCCCTATTATCCCCGATCAATACAGTTCACTAGTTAGGCATTTGCCAAAGACATACAGAACAAAGTGCCCAATAACAAGTCCTGGAGCTAACAACCGTGTTGCAACTTTCAATCGAGTATGACTGCAATCCACCACTTAGTATACAATGTACACACACACCCCGCCCCAGAAATGACTCCCCGTAAACTTAAGAGTTGATAGTTGAAGCTGAATTTGAAGGTGTACGGATGTATGGAAAGAGTTGGAGTCTCAAGAGTCAAAAAAATTGAAAAAAAAGGAGAATGGAGGGGAGGTGAAACCTGGGGGAGTCAAGGCGGGTTGCTGCCAAATAAGTGCCCAAGTTCTCAGGAGATCTCAGAAGCTCCAAAGATCCAAAAGGAAGAAAAAGATCAGCTTCCACGGGGGGGAAACCAAACTGCTGCGCTCTTTCTCTCCCGCTTTGTCGGTTTTAAATCAGGAAATATGAAAATGTTATCTTTGACAACCGATGGCAAGACACCCATAAAACAAATACATTTCTTTCATTACTTCTTCAGACAAAACAAATCCACTTATCAGCCATTAATGGTTTACCTTGCACTTTGAAATACATGGGCCTTTTTAAATTCTTGCTGTCATGAAAAAAAACCCCCAGACATACAAGAAGGGTTTAGAAAAAAATGTGGCATTACCATGTTCAACTTAAAAAAAACAAAAAACAGCGATTGGGAAGAAAATTAAAAAATAAAAAGTCCATTGATGTGTGAGGTGGTGTTTTTACGGATTTGGCCAAATAAAAAATAAGCTAGAAAAACAAAAAACACTGTGCACCCAGGTGGGTTGAGCTGGAGGAGAGGGAGGGTCTTTGTGTCCCAGTCGGTGGTGGTGGGAGGGGGGGGGGGGGGGAAGTCAGTGATGCTGTGCAATCCTCTCATCTTAACCCCCTTTAGCCTACCACTCTTTCTTTTTCTCGTCCATGGACACTCCGCCGGGCCCGAGCGCCACCACCAACAGCAGGCCGCCGATGACAGAGGTGGTCTGGAAGAAGTCGTACTTGAGGAAGTCGTGCATGGGCTTGTAGGCGGGGATGGTCCAGAAAGCGTTGAAGTAGACATTGATAGCCAGAAGCCAAACGACGAGGGTCAATGCTGCTAGCTTGGTTTTGAAGCCGATGGCCACCAGGATGATGAGAGCGGTCCCCACCATGTTCTGCAAGATCTAAAAGAAGAATGCAAAAGTTAAAGTCAAAGGTTTTAGATTAGATTACACAATCTGGAGACGGGGTCCCACTGTTAGCTGTTATGCTGCACACAACTGGAACAAACTACCAGCAGAACTGAAATCAGCCCCAACTGTGAATATTTTTAAATCCAGGTTAAAAACACTTCTCTTCTCCTGTGCTTATGATTGAACTCTTTATTTCAAAGCACTTTAAATGTTAATCTTTCATTTGCACTCTATGTCCTTTTAATGATTTTAAAGCAAATCATTATTTTATGCTGCAACCTTATATTTAATGCTCTATTATAGTATTTTATTTCTCTATTTTATTTCTATTGGGTTTTATTTTTTATTTCTCAAATTCCATGTTTTTCCCCCAATTTTTTCTGTTAAATGTTTGTTTTATATAAAGCACATTGAGTTGCCACTGTGTATGAAATGCACTATATAAATAAAACTGCTTTGCCTTAAATATAGACGAAACCTCTAAAAATATGAGTAAACTGGTATGGTAGGAATCAGAAATGATTTCCACAGTGCTTCAAAATTAAAATTAAGACCAAGTGAAAAGAGAAATTAAAAAAAAAAAAGAAGGAATTTTGCTGTTTTGCATGTTTCATTCTGTTTATTCAGGATGTCTATTAGAGGGTATTTAAAAATGATTTCCTACCTAACAGACAGACATTGGTTTTAGTGTAGTATGTTTAGTCCTGGCAGGCTGCCAGACCAACAAGAACCCCCACCAGGCCAAAAATAACACCATCATTCAGAAATCAATCATCATTTGTGTTTGGGAGTCTCTATACAGCAACTCTTCCAAAACAGCATCAAAATCTGTGTTCTTGCTCTCTCTCTCCTCTCCTTCCTCTCTCTCCTATCCTTCCTCTCTCTCCTCTCTTTCCTCTCTCTCCTATTCTTCCTCTCTCCTCTCCTTCCTCTCTCTCCTATCCTTCCTCTCTCTCCTATCCTTCCTCTCTCCTATTCTTCCTCTCTCCTCTCCTTCCTCTCTCTCTCCTCTCCTTCCTCTCTCTCTCCTTCCTCTCTCTCTCCTCTCCTTCCTCTCTCTCTCCTCTCCTTCCTCTCTCCTCTCTCTCTACCCCAACCGGTGGAGACAGATGTTCTCCCACTGTGAGCCTGGTTCTGGTTCTGAGGTTTCTTCCTGTTAAAAGGGAGTTTTTTCTCTCCATTGTCACTAAGTGCTGCTCATGTAGGAATGTTGAGTCTCTTTAAAATTAAAACCTGAAGAGTTCGGTTTAGAACCTGCTCTAAGTGTAAAGTGCCTTGAGATAACTTTGTTGTGATTTGGCGCTATACAAATAAAGATTGATTGATTGAGATTGATTGTTGCCTGGGGGAAACTCTTGATGTGGACCCCTCCATTAAAAGAAACTCAATATTTTATTTATTAAGAATAATTTATTTATGTCATCAGACGTTGACCCCAAACATATGAATTCATGCAGGCCAAAATATCTGTATTTTCTAAACATACCCAGCCTGAAACTGGATAAAGATAGAGATAAAAATATGGGACGACTTATAAATATGATTCCTTTAACTTTTTGTGTGATCAGGTCCAAATGTTGTGTACACTACATTGGTACAGGTAGTGAGAGTGAACAGCTGAGTGCCCACTACACAGTCAGTGAGTTGCACATGTAAAGTGGAGAAAAATAGACTCAAAGCCTAAAAACATGCTTCAGGTTGTGGTTATATTAAATGTGTAAACAGAAATATTGATTCAAATTAGCCACGCCCTAATGCATACCCTGCTTTATCGTCACATATAAAATCAGGGAGGCCAAAATGTCCCAAATGAACATCATACTGCATTGAAGAAGGCTTTAAACTAGCGATTGAGACCATAAACACATTTTGAAAACGTTTACTGAGGTTAGAAATCAAGTGAGAAGTTGGTGAATTCTCCATTGACTTGTATAGAGACGGAAGTCCTTTTGACACCAAAACGGTCGCCCCCTGGTGGCCTTTTGATAGAATGCAGTCAGACATATGTAAAATGGACAACTGAAAAACAGTTAAAAAGCTTTCTGTGTAGACAATGTGTGGAACTTACAAGTCTGTTACTAAAAGGCAACTTATTGTAATGAAAGAAACACACACACACTGTTTTCCCACAATAAGGGGCCATCCACATGGAGACGATTTTGGAATGAAACCGCAAATGTCTTGAGCGTTTAGGCCGACCGTAAAAATGGATCCATAGTTTTCGCTGCTTGAAAACTCACTTTAAAAAAAAACCTGGTTCCAAGGTGGAAAAGTCCAAAACGTTTCAGGTTTTGGATTCGTGACAACAACCAGAAACGCAAACGATGATGTCATCACCCCTCGACCCCACCCCTCTAGCTTTTGACCTCTTAAGATCGTGACGTCTCATAACAACAACACACAATGGCGGAATACAGCCTAACCCCGACGATGCTGGCGGTGCTGCAGCAGATAATGACCCTTATTAACACGCTAGGGGGATATATGTTACAGCAAAACCGATATATTG
The DNA here is from genome assembly GCF_963691925.1 of Scomber scombrus. Classification (NCBI taxonomy): domain Eukaryota; kingdom Metazoa; phylum Chordata; class Actinopteri; order Scombriformes; family Scombridae; genus Scomber; species Scomber scombrus. The sequence continues at coordinate 2,241,737 of NC_084984.1, read as the reverse complement.
TTATATTGTTCGGTTATTTCTCCTTCTTCGACCGTCTGTTTGCATACAGCACGCAGGCTTTATGCGCATGCTCCACCTCTTCTTCTTCGTTTTTCGGTGGATTTCTGTAGCTGAAACAGCGCCACACACAGGCCTGGAATATGTAGTACAGTGTTTTCGAGAGTTAATGCGTTTTGGGTCCATCGTTACGGAGAATTGTCTGACCCCCCTGCTGAGAGAAATGGGGGGGGGGGGGGGGGGAGATCGTTTTCGAAATCTGGCTTCGTCTAAACGGCCCCTAAGTTTGCTCCATCTGGATTTAGGTGTCTGACATCATAGCTCTTGAATGTGATGTTTTTCAGCAGATGACTCAAAATCTAATGAAATTCCTTAAACTTAAACCCAGGTATGGCTCCTCAGGAATGTTCAATATATCTGATATTTGTATTCCAGTGGCTAAAATGTGCAAAACCACCTGCATGGTCTGTAAGTGCTTAAAAGAAACAAGACACAAGACACAAATGCTCCCATGCTGGTTAAGTTTGATGTTGAGCTTTATGCTGTAGCAATGATTACGGGCCAAACTGATAAACAGGTCTACATCTAATGGCTCTTTGCAAAATATTGCTACTCTAGATTTAGTCTGTGTTTGAAACCGCATACTTTCCTACTACTCGTACTAACTCTGACGTCATTTGAAGTATTTAGTGTGTTTCACTGCGTAGTATGTGATTTAGAGTATGTGAGAAGTTCCCGGATGGTTTACTAGATTCAGCAGAAATGCAGAGTATGCATCAAGAGCTGACTACTCACACTCACATTACCCAAGATGCAACAGAACTTCTGAAAAAACCCAAAATACAAACGTCACAGATCAACACCTCGTTGGGTTCAAGTTAGCTACAGCGAGGGTATGTTCGCTTCCTGTTTTCAAAATAAAAGCACTAATTCTATCGTTATGGTTTTCTTAATAATAAAAGGTAACGGGTGTTTTATTCTGTGAAAATGACCGGAAGTGCGTTACTCGCTACGGCTAACTCCGAATTCGCAGGAACAAAACTTTAAACAGGTGTTATTTGGACAGATTAGCGTCACATTGTGGATCTAAAGGGCTACTTTACTTTCTCTCCTAAAAAGGTTAGAAATGTGGATAAAGTGGTTTATTTATAGAGTTAGAGCTAAAATGAAATCAGCTTCAGCCTGCTGATTTCAGCTCGGGTAGGGACGAAATGCATTGTGGGTTATCGTGTAGTTTACTACAGTGTAATCGGTCTGCTTACTATCTGGTCGTTTAGTGTGTAGTATGTAGTATAGAAGTATGTAGTATGTAGTATAAAAGTATGTAGTATAGAAGTATGCGGTTTCGAACACAGCCTCAGTCTGCATCCATACTAATGTGACGGCATAAGAAATGAATTTGTATGTTGCAGAACGTAGCAGTGATTGGTGCTCTCAGTACTCACAGAGAAGAAGTTGGAGTCAAAGTGTAGCAGGGTCATGAACATGAGCACCAGCAGTACTCGACCGCCCAGTTGCATGTACTGCTTCGGCGAACTTTCTCCCATAGAAGGGACTCCGGCAAACATGCTCTTCCCTTCTGAACGAGACTCAGCCAGCAGCAGCAACAGACCACCTCCGAGGGCAAGGTTTCTGAGACAGGAGAAGAGAGGGGGAGGGTTATTTATGGACACAGCATGTCAGACCTTCAGTCAGCCAAGCAGAAAAATGTCTGCAGTAGTATGCATTGCAAACAGTGCAATCAGGGTTTCCGAGGCTGATCTCAGCTGCCAAATTGTTATTAGCTGGTCATGATTGACTGAAATGAGTCTGTTGACCTATTGATTTATTACATTAGTCTACTGAATGACATAAAATGACAAGTAGCAATCACAATACTGCTTATTTTGGGGTTTTTTTTTGTTTGCCAACTTGTTGATTACACAACTGATGCACTACGGTTTACCCCGAGTTAATGCCAACAACCCTTCAATCAAAAAGTACACAGAATGTAGAAACAGAGAAACTCCAATGTTGCACTGTATTTAACAGTTTTCTCTAATGTTTGATGGCTCATGTGGCCTGTCTATGATAATAAATCATGGGTCCACAGTGACTACAGTAATGAGAATTGAGGAGATTTCTCATTTCCTGCCTAAGCAAGCGTTATTAAAAGTTCTAGTCGAGCAGCAAAAGCAATACATTCTGTTAAATTAATTTATGATAGGCAGTGAAATTAAAAACATAACACCAGAAACCACCTGTCTGTTTGAATATTAGTTGATATATATTAATATTCTGCTTCTAAATTACTGAGGTTATGGTACTTTGAACAGTTTATCTAAAAACTGCACCGTGTGACACCTACCTCATCAAAAATTTAAGGTCCCATAAAATGCTGTATGCGACAGTCTGATGGAAAAAAAAGACAAGATGCTCTGGATTAGAAACAATGACAAATTGTTGGAAAATGTACATTTAAAATAGGTGTAATGCCATTCTCACCTGTAGCGCTATGATGCCAAATAATCCAAAGCAGGCATACTGTACAAAATTTCTACTGAGGATGAGGACACAACCACCTGTTAGGACACACAGCAAAGCAAAAGGTATTTTAACAGAGAAAGTCACGGCTGCCAAACACTTAAGTAATGAGTTATGGAAATACTACTATTGTCTATTGTTTGCATACTTGTCAACATAGTAGATTAGTTTACAGTTTCAGGACTATTTAAGACTTCTTTTTTCCCCCCATTATTTTCTATGGTGACTACTGTTCTGGTTTTTACATGATAGGAATGAGATCTGATATCTAGTGGACATGTCTCTTGCTGTTACAGAGAATAAAAAGCATCATCAAAAAGTCAATACAGCTGTGGTTTGTTACTAGCAGTGAAGTTCATCAGATTTGTGAGGAAGTGAGCATGCATGTGCAGTAAATCTAGTTTCTGTTTTAAGCATGGAGAAGCAGGATGTTTCAGCACCGATGCCTTCATCGCTGTGCAGTGTGCAAACTTCTGCTCTTATAGCCCATCTGCTCCAAAGTTCAAGGGGCTCAGGGATGCATTTTCACACCTGCTGCTGTAAACTAATCTGTGTTCATGTGAGCTGCCTGATGCCTTCCTTCAACAAGCCTCGTCAGTCTCCCCTGAATTCATCAGCAAGATGGATTAAATCCCAGAACTGTGCTTATATTTGTTGCACATCTATCTGCAAAGTGTAAACATATTCATTCTGAAATGCAGCGGGCACACTTTTAAACTTTTGATGCATTTACCCCATTTCCTCTGGATCATGCATCAATTTAAGTTTCAGACTGATGCAAAAAATGTCCATTTTTATACTGATGCTTTTTGGCTTCTCTTAGTCAAAAAACTTCTAATCACATATGGCACTTGGCAATTTTTTTCTCTTGTTTTTAACCTGAATGTATCACACACCACTCACTAATGCAAATTCATTTAACTTCCTTTAACACAGTAATATCTGAGTGTATTTATCTCACATCCGGACCTTAACGTGACCTGTGCTGTCTCCAATTCACTCACCCAACTGTCCTATGAGGTTAAGTAGCACAAAGCACGTAGCCAGGAAGTAGCCGCAGCTCCAGGTAGCCTCAATGTAGTCTCTCTGCTCATTCCACTGGAACCACATACGGATGCCATCCTCCAGGAAGGTGCTGATGAGACAAAGACGTGCCAGGTGGGGCAGGTACTGTTTGGTTACCCGCAGGAACTGTGCAACAGAGGGGGATGATAGAGGTCACATGATTGACAAGAAAACAGGACGACTTGAAATGCAAAAAGGATGTGGTTCCTGAGTATCGAGGTCGCTAAATACAGCAAATCGCCCACAGTTCATCATATCTGGGTCACTGAGCAGTAACATGACATAAAAGGCTTCCTTTTAAAAAACACAAACAACGCTTCCTGACCTGCTACCAGTCAGACAACTTTCATACTCTGAATAGTGAAAGTAGTCTTCAGGGCTTCTGCTCCTAATTATTATTTACACTGTTAATTATAGGGGTGGGAATAAACTCACTAGCCATTTGACTACAACTGTCATGCTAAGTAAATGTTGAAAGAGTAGTCATTAAGGGCAGATTGCTGCTTTGGGTTAGGTAGGCTTAAGAAGTTTTGTTGCTGAATAGTGTGAATCCATCAGTAGCGAAAGCTGGTTTCTCGGCTTCTCTTTTTGGATTATTCAAGCAGTCTCTTACATGACATGACATTAAAACATTACCATACAAGGTGGAGTCAGTGATTGTGGAGAAAGACACGTCAATACACGTTTTGAAAAATTCACTGACAGTCCGTTAGCGCTCCATTCCAGCGTTCACACACAACCTTGGCTCCCTACATGGGAAACAAAGTGGCTTGGACCGACTCATACAAGACTATTCCAGCCAATCAGTAATAGGGGGCGTTCGTGCTCATACACAGGACAGGTGGAAGCAGGCGGGGAGTTCCGGTCCTCTGAAATGAGGCCAACGTGGAAGTAACTTAAAACTGCATTCTATCAAAAGGCCACCAGGGGGCGACTGTTTTGGTGTCAAAAGGACTTCCGTCTCTATACAAGTCAATGGAGAATTCACCAACTTCTCACTTGATTTCTAACCTCAGTAAACGTTTTCAAAATGTGTTTATGGTCTCAATCGCTAGTTTAAAGCCTTCTTCAATGCAGTATGATGTTCATTTGGGACATTTTGGCCTCCCTGATTTTATATGTGACGATAAAGCAGGGTATGCATTAGGGCGTGGCTACGTCCTGATTGACAGGTTGATTGGTTCACAGGTTCAGGAGGGCGCCTCATGCTCCTCCTGATGCCCATATAAGTAGAATCCCCGTTTTTATTTTTCCCAGCATGCACCTGAAATTTTCAAGATGGCGCTGCTCAGATCCGATACTATTGGCTTACGAGCAGCAGTCCACAAACCAATGGGTGACGTCACGTATGTTACGTCCATTTCTTATATACAGTCTATGGGTGGAAGTCATCAGAGCGCCTCTCTATGATGACACGAAAGTCTCTTGTCTTCAAAAAGCGCTTTTGACATCCATCACTTGTCTCAAAAACCGACACACTTCAATCCACACTTAGCGAGGCAAAAAAACCCTCTTGCTTTTTTCCTCGCTATGTCTATTTCTGTCACATTTAGTGAGGCATAATCTGAGGAGGCAGCTGTTTAAAATCACACAAAGATCCTACTGTATATGAGTGTTGAACTTATTATTAACTGTATTTGCAATGACTGATAAAAGGCTCCTAGTCTGTCTATAAGCTTGCATGTTTCACTGCAGACAGATTCCCCTCACTCGTTTGGGTGGGCAGGTAAATAAAAACAATGAATCAATAAATACAAACTGTTGATTTCTTCCTGTGGAGCTGACAGGCAAACTATTTTGGTTCAGTACATTTCTGCAGTCAATCAGCCTGGTGAATGCAGCTTTTCCAGCCGCTGTCCTCTAAGCTGACAGACAACTACTAACGCAGATTGAGTGAGAATCAATCAGGCTGCAGAGAGTGCATTTTTTAATATAATATTTTTAAATTAAATATTTTTTCTGCTTGTAATAATGTGTGAGAGAAACAGAAGTGACTCCACAGCTGACGCATTGCTCTGGATTCTGTTATATTTCTCATTTGCTTGTTGACTCTGCGATGTTGCGTCCATGAATTTGGGAGTCAGAACTTCTGAAGGAGAGTGAAGGGTATGTGTTTGGGTGTTTTGCTCTAATATCAACAATCTTTTCTCCAGAGTCACCGACTCTAACTTTAAATGATTCTAATGATTATTTATATACAACTTCACTCTAACATTTTCCGATTGTATGAGCCTGAAAGATAACTTCCCATATCACACACATTTTCTTTGGCTTATTAATCGAAACCTACTAAACATATACTTCATACTATCATTTTATCTGGAACTGAACAGAACAACATGTAACTGTCTTCAAGAAAGTACAAGGTGTACCATTAGCCGAGAAACAGTCTACAATGTTCAAGACAGGAAACAAGGTTGTGCCTCACAGTCTCCATTTACCTTTTGTATTGTTGTGAGTAAAAGTACAAAAAATGAAACTGCCCTATGAGATTCTCACTGACATGATTCATGATCATCAGATTCTGGGATACTACAGTGACCCAGTAGAGGAGCAGGGACCTGCCCCCCGTCCCGCCTACTGAGCAGTCCACATCAGCACTGTCAGACCTCGGCAGCCTATCCGTGTCCACCAACTCCCACTATCACTGCAGCATGACGCATGAATGGACAAACCGAGAGCCAATCAGAACAAGCCTGAGGTTGCTCCACAGCCTAGAAATAGACTGTAGAGTAACATGTTGGTAACATGTTAGCCGAGGGGATTCATTCAAGAGAGATGTGTCCTCAAAATGGATCTGCAGAGAAGTTTTTTTTCTTAACCAAGCAAGTTCCCCTTTTCATGTCATTTTTTACAATGAATATCACAAGTAAGCAGCATGTGATGGCAGAGTATAAATCAATTAGATGTAATTTAATTAGGGAAGTGGGCTGAGTTCAGTCAACACTACTGCCTTAAACATACAGACCTGCCTCCATGACTTGATGTCTGAACTGACAGTAGCTTTCCAAGGTTACTGCTAACATTTTGTCCTGCAAAAACATGAGGCCATGAAAATAGCACCCAGCACTGCACTACAGTGCAGTGCAGTGAAGATGCCTCTCATGAGCCTGCCATAACTTTTCAGTGCAGACCAAAAAAAAAACCATCCTTAAAAAACCCTGATCTCTAGGTTGTTATCAGTCTTCACACCAACATAAGTTACAGGCACATCTTAAATCCGATCTTATAGACCAGTGCATTGCCTGTGATTACACCAGTGCAACAAGCTCGCGCGCACACACACACACACACACACACACACACACACACACACACACACACACACACACACACAGAGAGAGAAAGACACACAAAAATAATCAAGATTTCTGATTATTAAGGCCACATGCAGATGCTCAGATTACACCAACTAAACGCATCTCCCAACTTCTGTAAACTCAGCCACCTTTAAACCATCAGCAACACCTAGCAATTAGGCGCTAATGCAGCGTATGACTAAACTGGTGTTAGCCAATAACTTGGTAGCTAAGCTGGCTGATTTCACAACTGCTGGCTGGCTGAGATATTATGTTATAAAACCCACAAGACGACACGATAATGTTAATTTCACTGCTGTCATTTAATGAAGCAGTCATTCAAACTCATGCGTCTAAACGTTTTGGATAAGTTGCCAAGCAGATGTCAGGTTGTCGGTTGTCGGTGTTGAATTAAACAACGCTATCTAAACCCATCGCAGAGACACATGACAGCAGTAGACATCTCAATCATTGATCTCGAGTGAATTAGAGGACAGTAGCGAGCAATAGCGGACTTAAAAAAACAATATAGAAAAGTGGCAAACTGCTGTAGGAAGGAGGAATGAGGGTTAGTCCATTCTTAGAGCCAACTATGTTAGCCGCTATCATGCTAGCTGCGGCTAACGGCTCTAAAAGCTAAAAGCTGAAGTTACCTGGTCTGCCACGTCTTCGGCCGTGTTCATGAGATCCTCCTGCCCCATGTTTCTGTAATATTAAAGATGTTTGTCTTTATAAATTGAGGTTCAGCACAACACAAGTGTCGATGTGTTGGTTTTTTCTTTCCTCGCAGGCTCGGCTCAGGCAGTTCCTCCCCCTGTTATCGTTATTTACTTGAAGATTTCCCGACCGCCTGGACGCCAGAGAAAGGCCGCCTCCGCCCCACAATGCCCCGCGAGCTGCCGACAGAGTCAGAGCCCCCCTACATGGAGCTGCAACCACGGTGTGCCACGTAGACTGATCCGTGCAGGGGCTCCAGGGGTTTGTTTACCGGGTTTACGGGCATGTAAACAACCACATGTTTACCACCTGAATTAATTCTAACATTAGTTGCACGCCCAGTAATCTGTGCAGCGATTTTAAATGGTTTGCAACCAGTGGTGGAAAGTAACTAAGTACATTTAGGCCTACTCAAGTACTGTAATAGTTGTTTTTTGTAAACTTAATTTTAAATATTGTTTTTTATTCTTATTAATTCTACCATTTATTGCACGCCCAGTAATCTGTGCAGCGATTTTAAATAGTGGAAAGTAACTAAGTACATTTAGGCCTATACTCAAGTACTCTAATAGTTGTTTTTTGTAAACTTAATTTTAAATAGTTTTTTATTCTTATTAATTCTACCATTAATTGCACGCCCAGTAATCTGTGCATCGATTTTAAATGGTTTGCAACCAGTGGTGGAAAGTAACTAAGTACATTTAGGCCTACTCAAGTACTGTAACAGTTTTTTTTAAACTTAATTTTAAATATTGCTTTTATTCTAATATTGTTTTTATTCTTATTACTTCTACCATTTATTGCATGCACAGTAGTCTATGCAGCAATTTTAAATGGTTTGCAACCAGTGGTGGAAAGTAACTAAGTACATTTAGGCCTACTCAAGTACTGTAGGCTGATAGTTGTTTTTTTTAACTTAATTTTAAATATTGTTTTTATTCTGTTTTTTTTTTAGATACTTTTACTATGTAGGCTTTTTTTTTTTTGCATGGAAGCCCATTTCCGCCAATGTGATGAAAAATAATTATGCAAATAATTATGAGAAACTTTATCAAAAATGACTTATTAACTCAATGAGAAACTATCTAAAAATAATGAGAAACTATCTCAAAATAATGAGTTATCTTATTAGTATTATTAGCTTATTATTATCTTATTAGTATTATTAGCTTATTATTATCTTATTAGTATTATTAGCTTATTATTATCTTATTAGTACTTATTAGTATCTCATTATTTTGAGATACTAAGCCATTATTTTGCATTACCAAGTCATTATTTTAAGAGAGTATCTCATTATATTGAGATAGTAAGTCACTATTGTGAGATATGAGGTCATTCTTTTGAAAAAGTTTCTCATTATATTGACTAACAGGCCCTTTAAAAAAAATCATATTGGTGAATACGGGCTTCGATATTATTTTACTATTTTTATTATTATATTCCATTTTATACTAAAATTAAATCCCCTCCTCCTCCTCTCCTTCTCCCTAATCCACCAATCCTAAATCAAATAATATAATTTCAGAAGGTTTACTGCTGTGTAAACGTGCATACATCATTCTGCACAGTGAAGATCAAACATCCAAGAAAAACATATTTGAGAGGAGGGGGGGGGGGACTTATAAATTATGACAAGTGAAACCAAAAAGGACACAAACTGTCTCACAAACAACAATGCAGTAAGTTGAGGTCACACAGTTGGGCAACATAATGTGTGTTGGTAAGGTGCTGAGGCAGTAGCAGTAGTGCTCCCTCATATAAACCTTACAAACCTCTGAAACTTTACTGGTTTAACTGACACTAACTTTCACAATACAAACTGTTTGATGGTGGAGTCCTGCCAAGCTGAACGTCACCCTGCAGACGTTGAGATGAAATTGAGGCTCTTAATGGTCAGGCTCCATTATATATCTTAAAGAGCTTATAGTACCTTATGTACCTACCAGAACACTTTGCTCCCAGCATGCAGGCCTACTGCTGGTTCCTAGTATCTCTAAAAGTAGAATGGGAGGCAGAGCCTTCAGTTATCAGGCTACTCTCCTGTGGAACCATCTCCCAGATTCGGTCCGGAGGGCAGACACCCTCTCTACGTTTAAGAGTAGGCTTAAAACTTTCCTTTGTGATAAAGCTTATAGTTAGCCAGCTCCTAGTTTATGCTGCTATAGGCTTAGACTGCCGGGGGACTCCTACCTCCATGATGCACTGAGCTCCTCTCTCTCTCTCTCTCTCTATCCATCCATCTATATCCAATAACATGACAGATTCCAGTCCTGGACCTTCTAGCTCCAATGTTTATTTTCAATGTGCTTCTCTCTCTCTCTCTCTCTCTCTCTCCTCTCCTTCCTCTCTCTCTCTCTCTCTCTCTCTCTCTCTCTCTCTCTCTCCTCTCCTTCCTCTCTCTCTCTCTCTCTCTCTCCTCTCCTTCCTCTCTCTCTCCTCTCCTTCCTCTCTCTCCTCTCCTTCCTCTCTCCTATCCTCTCTCCTCTCCTCTCCTTCCTCTCTCTCCTCTCCTTCCTCTCTCTTTCTCCTCTCTCTCTCTCCTTCCTCTCTCTCTCCTCCTTCCTCTCTCTCCTCTCCGTCCTCTCTCTCCTATCCTTCCTCTCTCTCCTCTCCTTCCTCTCTCTCCTATTCTTCCTCTCTCCTATCCTTCCTCTCTCTCCTCTCCTTCCTCTCTCTCCTATTCTTCCTCTCTCTCCTCTCCTTCCTCTCTCTCCTTTCCTTCCTCTCTCTCTCTCCTCTCTCTCTCCTCTCCTTCCTCTCTCTCCTATTCTTCCTCTCTCTCCTCTCCTTCTCTCTCTCCTTTCGTTCCTCTCTCTCTCCTCTCTCTCTCCTCTCCTTCCTCACTCCTCTCTCCTATTCTTCCTCTCTCCTCTCCTTCCTCTCTCCTCTCCTTCCTCTCTCTCCTATCCTTCCTCTCTCCTCTCCTTCCTCTCTCCTCTCCTTCCTCTCTCTCCTCTCTACCCCAACCGGTCGAGGCAGATGTTCTCCCACTGTGAGCCTGGTTCTGGTTCTGAGGTTTCTTCCTGTTAAAAGGGAGTTTTTTCTCTCCATTGTCGCTAAGTGCTGCTCATGTGTGAATGTTGGGTCTCTTTAAAATTAAAACCTGAAGAGTTCGGTTTAGAACCTGCTCTATGTGTAAAGTGCCTTGAGGTAACTTTGTTGTGATTTGGCGCTATACAAATAAAGATTGATTGATTGATTGATTGATATAAGATTGAAGAATGGAGTCGTACAGCATCCATGTAGGCGTGTGAAGCTGTTTTTTGTAGTTGTGCATTTTAAAAAGCCTCAATACACTTAACCAGAGCTGCAGCATACCGTTGGGCCTCTCCTCTCTGCTGAACAACACCCTTAAGCTCCACACGCTTCCTTGCTCCCATAGCACCTTGTTAAAACTCCCTTAAGCCCTCTCCCAACAGGACTGGATATACAACCTGTAGAGACACAATGAAGACACACGTTGGAGGAGTTACTGTAGTTGTCAGTACAGAACGCAGCCGCCCGTATCTTAACCAGAACTCCCTCTATTGAACACATCACTCCTGCCCTGCAGCAGCTTCATTGGCTCTCTATCAAATCCCGCATTGACTTTAAGATTCTACTCCTCACTTACAAGATCCTTCCCAACCTGGCACCATCATATCTCTCTGAACTGATTCACATCTACACACCTTCCCCAACTCTCCGATCCTCCTCTGCCAACCAGCTCTTTGCCCCATCTGCCAACTTAACTACCATCATGGGGTCCAGACCCGTCAGCTGATCTGCCCCCCCCCCCCGCCTCAGGAACTCTCTCCCACCAGACATTCACACTTCTGACTGTTTCCACCTTTAAATCCCGCCTGAAAACGCTCCTATTCAGAGCTGCATACTCTGTCTCACACTAACTATGCATCACGTTCTTGTTTATTTATTGTACTGATGCACTTTATAGTCACATTCATATTTATTCTTTATCTTTGCACTAAATGTTACCTGATTTATATTGTTTGATGTACTGTTGTTGTGTTTTATGAGCTTTGTAAGGTGTCCTTGAGTGCTTTGAAAGGCGCCTTTAAATAAAATGCATTATTATTATTATTATAAATGCCGCCGGCTCGGACTGATGCTGACATTTACGGAGGATCAGCCAGATATGCTGATCTACTGACGGTGACTGAGATGAGGAAGAGGATGAGCATGTTTCCTCTACTTATGAAAAAAATACAATTTATACACAAAAATGTGATGTTTGATGTTTGTCAAGGCTACAAACATGTTTCATCTTCTGGCAAGTCTGAATTTTGTAAAACTCTTTTTTAAATAGCACTTAAAAAGATTGATCTAAAAACGTTCCTGCAAACTGCACATTTCAGAGGTGTGTCGTCATGCTTTTTATCTGCTTTATAGGAAATGATTGGTAGAAAGAACATAACACAGACAATGTGTGCAAGTGCAAACAGAGTTGTATTTTTGGACAGTGCTCTTGGTTGCAAACCAGAAAACAAACATATCCAGTACAAATGATCTGTTTACTGCCACAAACACACTTTCCATGACATGTAAACCCGCCTCGCAACAACAAAAATACATTTTTCATACACAGAAAAAATGAAAAATGTAAGCGATGTTCACTTATACGAAGGTGAGTCTATCCTCAGATACAGGAATACTACTCCAAACTGGATGTCAGTGTTTGTTGCCTGAATAATGTCCAGGTATAAAAACTCTTCAGATACGGATCAGCGTTTTATTTTCCACTTTGAGCTTTCAACTTTTTCTTATTACGTCCCGATTTCCAGTTGTTATTTCTGAATTTCTTCTGAAGACCACTACCCTGGACCTGGAACACACAAATAAAAATCATCATTTATCAAGAAAAAACACATAATGACAAAACAAATCCAACACACACACACACACACACACACAAAATGTTATTTCAGACCTCTACACACCTTTTTACGTTTCTGTTGCACTTGCTTGTCCACCTCCATCTCTTCATTCTCATCCTCATCCTCATCTGTCTGGAAGTCATCTTCTTTCTCACCCCCGCCATCCTCCATGGCTTCCTCTGCCTCTTTATTTAAAGTGAACATAGACGCTGTGGGGAAAAAATAAACAATGTTACAACAATGTAAAAATGCAACGTTTCAGTCTGTTTGAATCAATTTCAATCTGCATATCTGAACCATAGACTGTATATAAAATGGACGTAACATTTGGACGTCATCCATTATTTTGTGGACTGCTGCTTGGAAGCCAATAGTTTCGGATCTGAGCAGCGCCATCTTGAAAATTTCTGGTGCATGCTGGGAAAAATAAAAACAGGGATTCTACTTATATGGGTATCAGGAGGAGCATGAGGCGCCCTCCTGAACCAGTGAACCAATCAACCTGTCAATCACGACGTAGCCACGCCCTAATGCATACCCTGCTTTATCGTCACATATAAAATCAGGGAGGCCAAAATGTCCCAAATGAACATCATACTGCATTGAAGAAGGCTTTAAACTAGCGATTGAGACCATAAACACATTTTGAAAACGTTTACTGAGGTTAGAAATCAAGTGAGAAGTTGGTGAATTCTCCATTGACTTGTATAGAGACGGAAGTCCTTTTGACACCAAAACGGTCGCCCCCTGGTGGCCTTTTGATAGAATGCAGTTTTAAGTTACTTCTGCGTTGGCCTCATTTCAGAGGACCAGAGCTCCTCGCCTGATCTGGACTAGGGCGCAGTGAGAAACAAAGTCTGTAGCTTTCCAGTTAAACTAAACACCAAATCAATGATATTAATGACTATGAATGTGCTAATCAGTAAGTTCATTTGCTCTTTGCCTCGAATAAAAAAAACCTGCAAACTTCTGAGAGCCTCCATGACACATAACTATCATCCTACAGGTGAAAAAAGATACTGACATGGGTAGAGGTCACTCATGCTGTCTTCTGAGTCACTGTGACCGTCGTCACTGGATGAGGGTTCCCACACGTTGTTTCCATGTTTCGGGGCTCTCCCCTGATTGAAGTCCTCTCTGATAGCTTTGGGCCTTTTCTGTTTGAGTCTGGCTGGAACGAAGTCAATCCCCTGCTTCACACAGTCCTCGTCTATGGAAGGAATGAGACGGTTGCATAAGTAATCAGGCAATAATGTGAGAGCTGCGGATCTGTTAGTTATCTCATCGACAACTCATAACTGCAGCATATTATATGAACATGATTTCAGAAATGGAAATGGGTTTTTCAGCTCTGATTTAAGTTATATTGACTCAAAACTTGAAGAGATGTGACCTCTCAGTTTCAGTGTTGGATCTGTCAGTGCTAAGATAACTATTTGCATCATAAAGAATGACTTGAAAAGAGTAACTAATACTATTAAGACGTTTTGAAGGATCAAGGTACATTGGCAACACTGATAAGAACAGAGGTCAAGCACTAGATAAAACATGACATGGATAATAGTGCATTTTGGTTCCCTTTACTTTACAAAGCACTTGCCGGTCTGTCTCCACAGCACATCTCAGATATGCTGTCAGTTTATGACCTCAGCAGATGTGACTAGAGCACTTTCAAAGTCTGGTGCATATAAAAAATGGAAAGGTTTTTGCCCACTGAACCAACACCATGTTGTTTTACAAGCAAACTAAACACAGAATTTCCCTAAATGAACACACCATATTTGTACTATATATACATGGGTCAATGACGTATAAGGATTTACAACAACTCAATGTTAGAATAATAAAAACAAGCATATCTAATGCAGTAGTTCAAACATTCAGAATGTTGTGTACCTGAACATTCATATTATAAATGTGAAAGTGATTTTAGTGGGTTTTTCTAGATTAATTGGCACTGGCCTTAAAAAAAGTCATGTGGTGCGACCATGATTCATCTTGAAATAAATTAATTTACTTAAGATGCTTCACATCTTTTTTTTACAAGTTTTCAGTAATATAAAGTGTTTGGAAATGAACTGTTTTTTGTAAATGATGATCTTTTATTTATATAAGATATTTCAAAATGAATCATGGTCGCACCACATGACTTTTTTTAAGGCCAGTGCCAATTAATCTTGAAAAACCCACTAAAATCACTTTCACATTTATAATATGAATTTTTAGGTACACAACATTCTGAATGTTTGAACTACTGCATTAGATATGCTTGTTTTTATTATTCTACAATTGAGTTGTTGTAAATCCTTATACGTCATTGACCCTAATATAAAAAAGTTTGAACTACTTTTGTATGAGATGGTGCTGTACAAATACATTTGAACTGAATTTCTATTAAATCAAACAACAATTTTGGGAATATTGTGATTAGACTCTATAGTTGATATCGGCATGGACGTTTTACTGGATTATACAAGTTAAAGCTGTAAACATTTAACATTGTTATTTTCTGTTTCTAAATTACTGCACTCCTTAAATTGTGCACACATTTAAAAATGCCAGTTGGTGCAGATTTAGTTTGATCATGTTCAGCAGAAAGATGATATGCAAAGATATGTGAACAGATAAGTCGGATGTGTTTCATTTCCTTCCTGAAGTAGAATCAACTACCAGTCTATGTTACTCGGGCTTTGGGCTGTGTAACCATCCCACCGTTCAAAAGGCAGAGCACTCATAACCTACAATAAAACAACCAGTTAACTGTGTCATGCATGTAGATAAGTGATGCACTGACATTTGGCGAGGGCCTTGTTGAAGCGCTTCCCGTTGACATGTCTCAGGACATGGTGAGGCTGCCGGTTGAGGTGTCTGAGGGTCAGCTTACAGAACAGCTGATTACTAGAAAACAGACAATTAAAAATCAGAAAACATATTATAAAATGCACATCAGCTTGACAGATTTAGTGGATTTCTGAGTGATGAATTGTGGCATTTCTTTGATAATAAATGTAGAAAGAAAAACAGGATTTTGTTGCTTTCTCTTGCAAAATGACAACAAACTGACACACAGACAGACAGGAGAGTCTCCTTACGGTTGTTTTGAGCTTGGCACAACGTGTGGCTCATACTGGCTGTAGTTGAACTCTGCTGTAGCACTCAGTTTCTCATATTTCTTCCCTTTAGTGAAATTCTGCAGCTCAGACAGGTTGCATGGAAACTCGTGGCCATTCAGTGTACATTTGATCTGAAAACAGACGCAGTAGGTGACGCATGCGGTGCATTTGGTGGATGTTAATCGTGTCGTTAAGCAGGATGCAGCGATTAAACTGGTAATAAAGTGGACAATTCCCAGTCTTGGTCAACACATCTAGCCATCACAACCCCTTTACAAGTGCATGGCTCATGAGCTACATTAGCAACACGGCTAGCGTTAGCACTGCACCAAAGTGAAATGAGTGTGATGGGATGTAATTTGCTCGCTAACCTTTTTGCCATCAATGAGCTGAAGAAAAGGGTGATTTAAAAGGAAAGCTTTGAGATCCGCAGGTAATTCTTCCATAGCTTAAAAGTCACTTGAAAACAGATATTTCAATGTGTTGATCAGGCCACCCCCCCCCCTTTCAGGAAGTGTCTCCACGTGGGTTGACTGCTCCAGCTCTGTTGACTGATATTCTGGCGCCACCCACTGATTCAAGTAAGGAAAGTCAGCTTAGACGATAAGATAAAGCTTTCAATCATGATCATTATAAAAAAAACACGGCCATCTGATTAAATCAAAATGAGTAAATCAAGTAAAGGACGAGTTTTCCAGTGATGCCGAACTGATGACAAAACGCGATAAATGTAATAATAATAATAATAACAATAATTATAATAATAATAATACTTTATTTATGGATGACGTAATAGAACTGTATTTTATCTGAAGGCAAGGGCAAGGCAGTTTTATTTATATAGTGCATTTCATACACAGTGGCAACTCAATGTGCTTTATATAAAACAAACATTTAACAGAAAAAATTGAAAAAAAACAACAAACAACAAAAAAAACATTGAATTTGAGAAATAAAAATAAAACCCAATCCTAGTAAACACATACTTACCCCCCCCCCCCCCCACACACACACACACATTAATAATAAAAACAAAGGACAGAAACATAGAAAGAGAGCGTAATAAAATACTATAATAGAGCATTAAATATAAGGTTGCAGCATAAAATAATGATTTTCTTTAAAAAATCATTAAAAGGACATAGAGTGCAAATGAAAGATTACAGTTTAAAGTGCTGAAGCAGTTCAAGTAACTAAATTGTTTAAGTCAGGTGCTAAAAGCAAGTGCGTTCCAGTCAGCTGACTCACCACGTGACTGATGACGCTCTAACGTGACGTCACAGAACCAGAGAGCACCATATAAGAAGAGCGCCCACTCTGTCGTTATTTCCAGAAACCGTTGGTCCAGTCGCCAAGTAAAGCTGCGGGGATGTTGCGGAGGTTTTAACTGTAAAAGCTGGACGTTGTTCCACTTCAGTCGCTGATTAATAACTTAACACAGCTCAAAGAACATATTCTCCGATCCATCATTGACGATAGTTTCACTAATTTACACACTAGGTTATTTTGTTAAGAGTGAACTATCTTCTCCTTGAATAAGCGATCTTTGTTAAATCCCTCATTACGCTATTTAATATTTGACGTTTTCCAGTTAAACGTAAAGCTAGCTGAATTAGCCTGTGGGAGATTATTTTATTACTCTTTCCACAAACACCGTCGAAGAGGACATCTATTAGTGCATTATTATTTGCCATTTGGGGACATTTTTGCTGAGCTTAAATTGTCGCTCGCAGAGACTTTTGCTAATGCTAGTTCGCTGGTCGCTAGCTACCTAGCTAGCTAAAACGAAACATAACACAGCTGTTTGGACAAAACATTAATAAACGCAGATATTTAAACAATGTCTGGACCAAATGGAGACCCCAACATCTCTGTTGATGAGGGTATCATCAACGACGAGGATGAATTCGGCGAAGGAGGTAAGGAGAAAGCCATGTTAGTGTTAGTAGGGCGATGTTATTGAAGTTAAAAGGGAATATCCACCAAACTATTGTGCAAAACATTGATTTTAAAGTCAGTTATTTAAAGTAATAAAGGATAAATTCACACGATTTGAACCCTGGCTATTAATAGATGAGCTTTTAGTGTAAGTAATGGGGGCAGAATAGTAATAAAAGACTAATATTTAAAGATATCTACTTGATTTGACTCTTTTGGACGACTGAAGCTTCATATTAGTCATTACATTGATTTTAAAGTCAGATATTTAAAGTATTAAAGGATAGGTTCACACGTTTTTGGGTCAATGACGTATAAGGATTTACAACAACTCAATGTTAGAATAATAAAAACAAGCATATCTAATGCAGTAGTTCAAACATTCAGAATGTTGTGTACCTGAAAATTCATATTATAAATGTGAAAGTGATTTTAGTGGGTTTTTCAAGATTAATTGGCACTGGCCTTAAAAAAAGTCATGTGGTGCGACCATGATTCATCTTGAAATAAATTAATTTACTTAACACGCTTCACATCTTTTTTTACAAGTTTTCAGTAATATAAAGTGTTTGGAAACAAAGTATTTGCATTTTTTTTTTTAAATGTTTGTAAATGATGATCTTTTATTTATATAAGATATTTCAAGATGAATCATGGTCGCACCACATGACTTTTTTTAAGGCCAGTGCCAATTAATCTTGAAAAACCCACTAAAATCACTTTCACATGTATAATATGAATTTTCAGGTACACAACATTCTGAATGTCTTCTTGATTTGACTCTTTTGGAAGGCTTAAGCTTCATATTAGTCTCACATAAACTTTTTTAAATATATATTATTACACAGATGGAGGACTGTGGATTGTGTCTCCCATCTCTTACATTGTAAGTTCTTTATGAAGGGATCTTCTAATGGCCAGTATGAACAGGAGGAATGATTATGGCAAGAAAAAGAAACTATTTCAGTGTTGATTTGGACAGCTGATTATTGTTTTAAGACATACTTGAGAACTTGTGAACCTGTCTTTTTTTAATGCACATAAATAATTAGCTTTTTTTTTACATCTTCTACAGTTAAACCTATAAAGTTAATCTACAGGTGGCAGCTCTTTATTTTGCATGACATAAAAAAGTCTAATGTCTCTTGTTGCTTATCCACAGAGTACGCATCCATCAACTCCATGCTAGATCAGATCAACTCGTATCTCGATGACCTGGAGGACCGGAACGACGCACTTAACGGCAAACTGCACGATCTGATGGAGTCCAACCGTCAAGCCCGGCTGGAGTTCAGGGCCCAGCTGCTCGGCTCTCCCACCGAGGAGGAGGAGGAGGAGGAGGAGGAGCCGAGCCAACAACCTGCAGACGTGGACTCCTCCTCACCTGGCACGGAAGAGCTGGATGATGATGACACCGGGAAATCGCAAATAAGCGATAAGAGCAGTTAGAAAAATGGGGATTGAGTTAGAAAAATGTCTGAAAGTTGAGTCCTAACCTCCATAGACCATGCCTGTGTGAGTCTTCTGTAAAATTGCACCCTCATCAGCAGACGTGTGTACGACAGTGATATTTTCCATATCCTCTTGTCACTGAACTCGATCTAGTTTTTCTCCTTTTTTTTTTGAACTGTGGTGTGCTGAAGATTGAAGTTTATTGACCCTCTTTGCAGCTCATCAAACAAGTTGGACGTCACAGTAACTTAGCACTCTGTTGCCAACTTGCTATGTAAAAGGCTCGATCTCCCTCTGTAGTGGGACATAATGATGACATTCCCAAAGCAAGGAATACACCAGTAGATTTTTAAGAAGGTAATTGAAGAGACTTGGCATCAGTTATGTGTGATATTAATGAAGGGGGGGGAGGTAAGAGATTTAAATGCATAACCCTGCACATGCTTGATTCTGTCCTCATGGTTAAACTGGAGAATAACATTATGATGTTTCTGGCTTCACCAAGAATCAATGTAATGCTTTTATAACAGCTGCAATCTCTGTAATTACTGTATGTGTCCCCAAAAAGTGAATATGCAACATTCCAGATGTCAAAAAAGTATTTATTTAAAAAAAAAAAAAAAACTATTATGGATCATCTGCAGCATGATGAAATGTGTGCAGTTTGTTTTCTTCATCATGTTCAGGATTAAAACTGCTGTATGAAAAGTGTTTATGTAGAACAACCACAACCACAAGCTTTGGGAATTATCAGACATTTTAATATAAATTAAAATGACCCCCGAACAGAAAACAAAAAAAAACATCCAAAAATACATTAAACTTCCAGCAGTTAGAAAACATCACTTGTTTTGATCTCAAATTGTCAGTTAGCTGAATAAAAATACAATAAGAAACATTCAGCTTGGTTTGAAATTCTTTACATCTTTTTTTTTTCCCTCCACCTCTCTTCTTCTTCTTCTTCCCCCGTTCTTTTCTTTATCAGAGCTAAAAATGTACATCTCAGATTCCCCCCCCCCCATGCCTTCAGACAACACGGATAGAAATATGAATCATGTGATGGTTGTCATGGTGACTACAGGTTTTTTTTGATTCATGTGTGAACCGGTTCTTCTTCTGTGGTTTAAATTTAAAATATCCTTCTCTCTATATAATTGGAGGGTGAAATGTTTTCCAGAACAATACACGAGTCATGAAAAAGGAAGTAATACATCCTTTATTTACGGATGTTGTGGCGGCTGAAATGCTGGAACCAGAATGAAACGTTACGTACATATATAATCTATAACGGGGCGATTCACTGGATGTTACAGGTTGAAGCTTCACAAGGAGACTTTGCAACTTTAAATACCGAAATATTTGGGACCATTAACTCAGCTGTGGTTCCATCCATCCATCTCTCCAGTGTATAGCTACTAAACATCTTATTGAAGAGGGGGGGGAAATGAATCAACGCAATGGTAAATAAAAGGAAAATAAGCGCAAACTAACAATATTATGTAACGCGAATGCTCGAAGAACACTCACAGAAATACATAAAGCAACTATTATTTTATTCTAAATGTAGGCACACTTGACAAATGTCTACTGGAATGTGATTGATGTGGCAACGTGAACCATGTGAAGCGTATTTTTATTCAATTTTGACGTCCAGTGAGAGGGAAAATCAACCTGTTTTACATGACAAGGCTTAATATGTTAAAGGAGCTTCAAGACTTAACGACTCTTAATCATTTATAGATTCATTTCTTTGCTGGTTGCACAAAAACTTTCCTTTTCTTGGCTTGTTGATGAAGCTTTCTGCTGCTCTGGTTCCACTGAGAGCTCTTTAATAGTTTAAGAATACAGGAGCACTCTTTCCATATGTAAAGACAGCAGATGTAAAAGGTTTTTTTTTGACACATTCAGCTCCTTAAACCTTATGTTGAGATTTTGTATTTTTTACTACACACACACAAAAAAAAAAAAGACTTTCTTGGTCACCGACAGCAGGTCTGTAATAATATGAGCAGCACTGTTTCAGCAAGAAGGCCACTGCTACTAACAACATCAACTCAAAATGTATAGAAATAAAAAATGGATGAAAAAAAAAAAAAAAAAAAAAATGCCCTGAACAATCTTCTTCTTCATCGACAAAGCTACGATCAGATTCAAGGTTCTGCGAGGCTCAACACTCAAAGCCAAAAGTACCATTTTGCTCGTGATAACACTTTATAAAAAGAAGTAGTCACTTGCTCAAACACTTAATTTGGTTACATTCTACATTTCAACTTCGCTAAAAGCGTGTGCTACGTGGTTAGCAAAGGTGGAGAATGACTCCACTTTACTATCAGTATAGTCTTCTACACTTGCAGGTTATATTATGTTAACAATCATTCCTCTAGCTAAGCCAGAGAATCTGCAAAAAAAAAACAAACAATAAAAAAACGATGATAAGCCTCCAGCTAAGTCCTCGAGGACAGCAGGGTGGAAAATAAACCTTGTGATTAGCCAGTTTAGATTATTCAGCTTCGGATAAAGACCTAAAACATTTCATTTATCTTTCCAGTGTTTAGAGAAGTTGTGTGAATATGAATTTAATTTCATACTACACCTTTAAAATATTGTTTTTTTAATAATAAAATGTATGTGTAGCTTCTATGATTTTCAATATACAGCCACAGGCCACTTTATTAGGAACATCTGTGCAATCTAATTCAATGTAATACAAACAGCTCTGTTATAAATTATACATTTATGAAGTTTATACATTTTGTTAACATTGTCATAAAGGTGATGATTCTACTCTATGTTTATTATTGAGGTCATACTAAGAGGTGGTGATGTACTGAGGTGCATTATATTCACTGGTGTTCCTAATATTTTGCCCCTCTCATGTATGTTAATGGAGTGGACAAAATATTAGGAACACCAGTGAATATAAAGCACCCTAATACACCACCATCACCCACTATGACCTCAATAATAAACATAAAGTAGAATTATCACCTTCATGGTAATGTCAACAAACACTGAAGATGTATAAACTTCATAAATGTAGAATTTATAGCAGAGCTGTTGTATTGGATTGCATTAGATTCCACAGGTGTTCCTAATAAAGAGGCTAGTGAGTGTATGTGTCCATGTAACAGGTTTTTTCTAGCAGGTCCTAAATTTACCGAACATCTCTTTATCTAAAAAAAGTTTGTTTTAATTGTTTAAAAAAAAAAACACTTAAAGGAAAAGGCTGGTGTGACCAGACATGCTTAATTTCATGTCTTTTTGATTTGTGTAATCTGAAAGTGCGACTTTTGGCCACATGATTGGCCTTCTAAAGAACATGATGTTCTAACTGGGAGCCAAAATGAAAAGGCTTACCAACCCTTTATTCCCACCCTGGGAGAGCATCCGTTCCACCGTGTTTCATCATCGTCATCAGTCTTCCTATCTGTGGGTGTGTGTTTAATTCAAACTTTCCAAACATGGCCGTTCACTTCTTGTTCCATGAAGCACCTCTTTGTATACTGACATGTGATGTCTCAAGGTTGGGATTGTACCAGGTTTCCTTTCTTTCCATCTCTTTGACTCAACGTCTGTTTGCAGCTCTTCCTGACCTGCGTTTGGGCGTCGCTTTCGCCTTCCCTGTGCTGTTCTTTTTCTCTGGTGCAGCAGGAGCTTCCTTCTCCTCCTCTTTCTCCTCCTCCTTCTCCTTCTCCTTCTCCTCCTTCTCCTCCTCCTCCTCCTTCTCCTCCTCCTTTTCCTTCTCCTCCTCCTTCTCCTCCTCCTCTTCATTAGCAGCTGCTGCCGGCTCTGAGTCTGGCTCCTTTTTGATGCTGTCAGAGGGCAACTCAGCTGGACTATCCTGAACTACAGAGACCTGGGATGTGGGCTCTTGCTCCTCGCTTTGGAGGTTTAGCTCTTGGTCTGCGCTGCCACTGCTGGTCGCTGAGGTGGTGATGACTTCCTGTGAGGTTGGTTCTGGTTCAGCTTGGTTCTCCTTTTGCTGGTTTTCTTCCTGGACGCTCAGTCGGTTGAGTGTGACGGTAGGCTGCATTGAGTTTAGGTCCGTCCCTATATCTGTGTCATCGCAGAGGGAACTCTCATCCAAACAGTCTGTGGTGGTTTCTGGTAAGCTGTCCTCAGCTAAGAGAGATTCTCTGGAAGATTCAACAGCTTCACTCTTTTGACAGAGCAAGTCTCTGTGAGTCTGAGGAAAGAAAGCAGAAAAAGACGATGATGAGGATGTGGAGATTCCTCGAGGAGAAACACACATGAATGCAAACCATCTCTCTCTGAAATACTGAACGCAAATGACCACAAGTGTTAATAAACTTAAAATTGAATTCCCTAAAAACATGAAATGAGAACAACAATAATAATTTAATTTGGGCCACACAGCTAATAAGTTTCACCAGCTGCCGTCTATTTGATAGTGATTAAAAACAAACCTTGAGGTTCTCAAAGTGCTTCAGGGATTTGCAGTGGCTGTGCAGGGCAGAGGATTCAAAGTGGTAGAATTTGTTGCAGAGTCTGCAGATAAAACCTGCTACTGGAACAAAGAAACTAGACCCTGTGGTAAAAGAAAGAAAGCAGAGAATAAACGTGACTCAAATGGATATTATACAATAATATTAAATGTCATCATTAGAGGACTCTGTCACTCACCGTAGACTGTGTCAGGGTCATACTGCTCATCACTGGTCATGTCCTTTAGGGTCACTTCTGTAGAGGAGGTCCAGCCATCCTGTACCAGGTCCCCACAAACACAGTAAACAACTTTATTAAAATAATGCACAAACTAAGAGGTCCTGAAAGTGTTATTTCAGAGATGACACTGTGATTGTCAACATATTCAATGAAATCACCTGTTTGTCAGAGGAGTCTTGGTCCCCTTCGCTCCTCTGTCTATCCTCTAACTCTTCCATCTCGCTGCCCTCCTCCTCTTCCAGTGAAAAGCCGTCGGTATCCATTGAGGTCAGCTTGGCCAAAGCCTCAGAGCCCTCCGTCTCCTGAAGCTGGGAAACATTAACAAAAAGTACAGCATGAATGACTAGGGGAGTAGTTTTGGCGCTTTTTCCACTACACAGTTCCAGCACGACTCGCCTCGGTTTGGTACCAGGAACCTTTTCCATTACAAAATAGTACTTACTCAACGTGGGCGGGGTCGTCATAGCAACGGCTCCGTGAAACTGCTGTGACTTCGTTTTATACGCGACACAAAACAATGGAGGACATGGAGGTAGTGGTGTACTTGCTGATGTATGAGGCTTTCTGTCACACAAAGCAAGAAAATTGAGCCGTATAGCTGTAACTATGGTAACGCTGCTGCCTGTATTTAAAAATGCCGGGTTTGATTCTTGTGTGGGACGGCTCATGACTCTTCCAGCGACAACTCTTCTGACCAATCAGCGGCCGGCAGTCTGGTGACGTCATATTTAGTATCGGCTCGGCTCGCTTGGAACGTCACCAGAGCAGGTACTAAAAAAGTACCAGGTACCAGGTACTATCCCTAGTGGAAACGCAAAAAGAACCGAGGCGAGTCGTGCTGGAACGGTGTAGTGGAAAAGCGCCATTTAATTAATCATCACCTGTATCAGAAATCAGAAATGTAAACACAAGATACCTTCTCCATCTTCTGCCGGTGCTCCTGGGACTGCAAGTGCTCCACAAATATCTGGGAGGTCCTGAAGTGTTTCTTGCAGACTGTGCAGGAGGAGATGGCAGTTCGACTGGCAAGCTGAGGAAAGACAGGAAGGGACACCAGAACATCAGTAATCACAGTACATCACAAAACTGAGTCCAAACCCCCGGATCAATGTCACTAACTACATATCGTTCCATTGAATACAAATTTATTCATTTTATGACTGATTTAACTATAATGAAAGGTCCATATTTAAGTCAGCACACTCTTATGATGACTGATTCAATCCTGCTGAGCATAGATGATTTGTTATTTACTATATTCTCATTTTAAGCTTACTTTGTGCTCCTTGGTGCGACGGTGGTCCATGAGGCTACTGGTGAAGTGGGTGTGACAGGTGGCACACCAACGCTGCAAATCGGATTTTTTCTCCCTGCAAAGAAAACAGACAAAATGTAACTCAAGATTCATGAACATTAAAATGATTCACTGCAAAATGATGGTTGAAATAAAAAGATAATTATCACCATTCAAACTAAAACTACTGTATAAGGGTCAATGACGTATAAGGATTCACAACAACTCAATGTTAGAATAATAAAAACAAGCATATCTAATGCAGTAGTTCAAACATTCAGAATGTTGTGTACCTGAAAATTCATATTATAAATGTGAAAGTGATTTTAGTGGGTTTTTCAAGATTAATTGGCACTGGCCCTAAAAAAAGTCATGTGGTGCGACCATGATTCATCTTGAAATAAATTAATTTACTTAACACGCTTCACATCTTTTTACACATTTTCAGTAATATAAAGTGTTTGGAAACAAAGTATTTGCATTTTTATTTTTTTTTTGTAAATGATGGTCTTTTATTTATATAAGATATTTCAAGATGAATCATGGTCGCACCACATGACTTTTTTTAAGGCCAGTGCCAATTAATCTTGAAAAACCCACTAAAATCACTTTCACATTTATAATATGAATTTTCAGGTACACAACATTCTGAATGTTTGAACTACTGCATTAGATATGCTTGTTTTTATTATTCTAATATTGAGTTGTTGTAAATCCTTATACGTCATTGACCCATTAGAGCAAAGGTGTCAAACTCATTTTCATTCAAGGGCCACATACAGACCAATTTGATCTCATGTGGGCCGGATCATTAAAATGATGGAAGGAAGGAAATAAGAAGGGAAGGAAAAAAACAGGCAAAAGGAAGGAGGGAAGAAAGGTAGGACAGACAGACAGACGGAAGAAAGGAAAGAAGGAAGGACAGAGAGAAGGAAAGGAGGAAGGAAGGAAGAAATGGAGGAAGGACAGATGGAAGGAAGGAAGGAAGGAAGGAAGGAAGGAAGGACAGATGGAAGGAAGGACAGAAGGAAGAAAGGGAGGAAGCTATGAAGAAAGGAAAAAAGGAAGGTAGGAAGGACAGATGGAGGGAAGGAAAAGAACACAGGAAGGAAAGTGGGCCGGATTGCACCCCTTGGCGGGCCGGTTCTGGCCCGCGGGCCGCATGTTTGACACCTCTGCATTAGAGAAATGAGAATACAAAAAACGTGAGCCAAATGCAACAAACCCCTCTTTGCTTGCTCCCTGTAGAGTCTCCTGCACTCGAGGCAGCAGCGTGACCAGGCAGGCGTTGCTCATGTGCTGGATCTCCATCATCCTCTGCTGGTGCGAAACGCTGTTCATATGACTCCTGAAGTTCTACAAAGAAAAACACAAAAGAAGAGAAGATTAAATTATAGACGACGACGGTACAAAAAAAATACGGTTTGCTGTGACTTTGTGTCATGTGCGTTCATTTCCATTCCACCTACTTGCTGGTTGTGGCAGGTGATGCTGCAGAGGTAGCAGTAAAACTTGTTGGCGCCCTCCGCTTCACCCTCCTCTTCTTCTTCTTCTTCCTGGTGGTCTGGTGAAGCTAAAGGAGCATCTTTGCTCTGTGGCGTCTCATCCGGGAGTAAATTAACCTGCTGGCTGTCTTCACTCGGGCCAGACGTACAGCTGTGTGCCTACAGAGAAGTGTCATAAACCAGATGTAAACCAGGCGGGAAGTTCCGGTCCTCTGAAATGAGGCCAACACGGAAGTAACTTAAAACTGCATTCTATCAAAAGGCCACCAGGGGGCGACCGTTTTGGTGTCAAAAGGACTTCCGTCTCTATACAAGTCAATGGAGAATTCACCAACTTCTCACTTGATTTCTAACCTCAGTAAACGTTTTCAAAATGTGTTTATGGTCTCAATCGCTAGTTTAAAGCCTTCTGTTGTCCTCGAGTCGAGGAAGGGAGGTAGGAAGGAAGGAAAGAAGGAAGTGAAGGGAGGAAGAAGGGAGGAAGGGAGGAAGAAGGAAGTGAAGGGAGGAAGAAGGAAGGAAGGGAGGAAGAAGGAAGGAAGGAAAGGAGTGAGGGAGGACGGAAGGAAGGGAGGAAGGAAGGAAAGGAGGGAGGAAGGAAAGGAGGGAGGAAGGAGGGAAAGGATGGAGGAAGGAAAGCAGGGAGGAAGGAAAGGAAGGAAGGAGGCAAGGAAGGGAGGAAAGAAGGGGTCAATTTGACCCGGGAGGACGACACAAAGTTTAAAGTCTCCCTGATTTTATATGTGACGATAAAGCAGGGTATGCATTAGGGCGTGGCTACGTATTGATTGATTGACAGGTTGATTGGTTCACAGGTTCAGGAGGGCGCCTCATGCTCCTCCTGATGCCCATATAAGTAGAATCCGTGTTTTTATTTTTCCCAGCATGCACCTGAAATTTTCAAGATGGCGCTGCTCAGATCTGAAACTATTCGCTTCCAAGCAGCAGTCCACAAACCAATGGGTGACGTCACGGATGTTACGTCCATTATATATACAGTCTATGATGTAAACCCAGTTTTGTGTATATTGACAGATTTATGGCAGACATACAGATGTGACCTGCACTTCCCAAAGTATATGGTGACAAAATAAAAAGAGTCCCCTCACCTCAGCAACAGTACTCTCCTCCAGCAGCTCAACATCATCTGATCCAGCTGTGGAACCTCCTTCCTCCACAATCATGCAGTCTGGGAAAAAAGTCAGAGAAACAAACAATATGTATCTCAACTGAAACCACCTGCTCTCCATATTGATGATATATATATATATATATTAAGTTAATTTTACCTTCAGGATGGCTGGCGGCTTCCATGTTGCTGTTACTCTCTGAAGAAAGAGCCTCCCCGTCTGTGTCTTCTATAGTGACAGTCTCAACCACGCTCTGTTCTTTAGGCTCCTCTGACCTGATATAACAAAAGAGGGGAGAAAATTAGGGTAATTCAGGGGAGACCATTTCTTTAACTGAGCACCTTTACACTTTAACCCCCTGTTGTCTTCTGTTGTTTATAACAATAATAATAATAAATATTTTTCCTACTCGTCTGTCCTCGGTTTCTTCACTGCAGGCTCTTCAAGTTGCTCTTCAGACGGCTGTGTGTCTCCATCATCTCCTCCCACAGCACCATCTGTGGGTCATAGCCAAACACATGCAAACAAATTCAAAATCAAAGTATTCTTCTGTACATATTTTACATGTACACTAACTGAAAGTCACATATGATGATGATGATGATGATGATGATGCATTATATTTAAAGGCACCTTTCAAAGCACTCAAGGACACCTTACAAGGCACATAAAACACAACAACAGTACATCAAACAATATAAATCAGGTAACATTTAGTGCAAAGATAAAGAATAAATATGAATGTGACTATAAAGTGCATCAGTACAATAAATAAACAAGAACGTGATGCATAGTTAGTGTGAGACAGAGTATGCAGCTCTGAATAGGAGCGTTTTCAGGCGGGATTTAAAGGTGGAAACAGAGTCAGAAGTGTGAATGTCTGGTGGGAGAGAGTTCCTGAGGCGGGGGGGCAGATCGGCTGAAAGCTCTTGACCCCATGATGGTAGTTAAGTTGGCAGATGGGGCAAAGAGCTGGTTGGCGGAGGAGGATCGGAGAGACATTAAACTGATCTTATATCCCTTCAAGCTTAAACAAGTGAAGTATTTCAGTGCAGGTTGCAGCTCTACCTGTTTCAATCTGATCTCCAGTCTCACTGGAGCTGCTCGCTGCTGGTTGGTCATCGCTGCTCGCTTCTGCCATCTGCTGGCTGTCTCTCTTCCTAGCTGCAGCCTCCTGCACGCAAAGAGAACACAATTACAGATAGACTTTATATACAGTTATGTATTTAACATTAACAAATATAACTATGATAATATATATGGAAATATACAGGTTGCCAAATAACTGATTATTGCATTTGCAACTCAATCATTCATCATTTGACAACTTGTTCAAGAGTCTGGTTCTTTTAACCATCAACAAATTACCTGAAAACATCAAATACAACTTAGGGCTTAACTAACAATTGCATTCATTATCCGTTGATCTGACAATTATTCTTGATTAATTAGTCCATTAAATGCCCAGGTTCCCCAGCCCCAGCATATTTTGAAGTTCTTATTTTGTCTACCCAAATGTTAAAACAAATCTATATTAAGTATCAGACAGGAGAAAGAAAAGCAGTAAACAGTCACATTTGAGAAATTGGAATAAATGAACTTTTGACATTTTTGCCTTAAAAAAATGATCAAAATTGTTTCTCTTAATTCTCTTTGCAGTAATAACTTCAGCTCTGCTATCAGATATGTGACTGTGGCCAAAACCTGAAATAACTTATGTGCCATAGATCTCTACTGTTGTCCAAAAACTACTAAAAACACAAAAGAGCCACGCTGCAGCATTCGGAGGACAAATCCATTCAGCAGGATAAAAACTCAACTTTAACTTTACTGCTGATGCGATGCCTGCTAACAGTTGCTCTCGTGTCAAACACAGTATGAAGCCCTGATCATCTTTGAGTGGGCTGCATTTCAAATTACCTCCAGTACCAAACATTTAAACTGCTATCATCAAACCATGATCCTTCGACCGGAGATTAACACAGTCATTATTCTCTAATCAATATAATGGTGATTACTGTGGTTGAGGTGGAAGAAGACGAGGAGGTGGAGGAGACGGCTGGGTTGGTGTTGGTGTTGGTGTTGTTGTTGTTGTAGTAGCGACTGTGTGGGTGGAAGGGTCGAGCAGATGGGTAACCCATGATGGGGGACTTGAGAGCTATGCCCATGGGAACTGGACCGAGCAGAGATGACCTGGCGCCAGCTGTGAAGAACTGACGGTATTGCTGTCCGCCCATCCCAAAGCCCCGCATGTTACCTGGAGGACAGGACAGTGTGAGAGCAGACACACGGGTAAGAAGAGCACAAATAAACATAATACTGTTGTCCATTTCTAGATGCTGCTGTCTTTACACTATAATACAACATGTACCCTGCATCTGCTGCATCAGTAAGGCCCCCTGCAGCATGGGGTTGGGGGCGATGATGGTAGTCTGGGTCGCCTGGCACAGGTTGACCATCCTGGGATTAGGGGCTGTCTGGGGAGGCCCACCAATCGTTCTGGGCAACAAATAAAGAAGAGAAAATATAGATGCATTAATGTCATTATCAAGCAGTGAGTTCCGGTCCTCTGAAATGAGGCCAACGCGGAAGTAACTTAAAACTGCATTCTATCAAAAGGCCACCAGGGGGCGACCGTTTTGGTGTCAAAAGGACTTCCGTCTCTATACAAGTCAATGGAGAATTCACCAACTTCTCACTTGATTTCTAACCTCAGTAAACGTTTTCAAAATGTGTTTATGGTATCAATCGCTAGTTTAAAGCCTTTTTCAATGCAGTATGATGTTCATTTGGGACATTTTGGCCTCCCTGATTTTATATGTGACGATAAAGCAGGGTATGCATTAGGGCGTGGCTACGTCGTGATTGACAGGTTGATTGGTTCACAGGTTCAGGAGGGCGCCTCATGCTCCTCCTGATGCCATATAAGTAGAATCCCTGTTTTTATTTTTCCCAGCATGCACCTGAAATGTTCAAGATGGCGCTGCTCAGATCCGATACTATTGGCCTCCGAGCTGCAGTCCACAAACCAATGGGTGACGTCACGGATGCTACGTCCATTTCTTATATACAGTCTATGGTATGTTCTGATATAAATAGCAGCTAAATCAAATACATAAGAACAGTACAATTGTAAAAACAAATATTGTAAATATAGATCCAAAGTAAATACAAAAAAGCCAAAGAAGAAACATTAATATAGAATAGCAACACAGGATTAGAAATAAGAGGGTGTTGGTGGGATAAAGCTGGACGAGCTGCTGTGTAATAATCCTGCATCGCTGAGGATGACAAGTAGAGTAACAAAAACTGACAGGTAAGATGACGCAAGCCCACAGCACAGACCAGGGTTCTTCATATCATAAGATCAGGGTTTGTTTAGGTTTATTACACAGCTTTGTTGAATGCTTAATTCTCATTGGGTCACATCCGACTCCTGCATCATCCTAATAATTATGACCTGCTTTCTGTATATTATCCCCGACTACTTACACAGTCACCAGGTCGATCATATTTCTTGGTCTGAGGCCAGCATCCTTGCAATAGCGTGTTTTTATACTCTGCATACTTATCAACATCACCTTTGAACAGGCCAGATAACAGGACATGGAAATACTCCACCTTTTAACAAACACTTAACACTGTTTGACCAATGAACAAGTGTCTGCACCATAAAGTAAAAATATAGTTTTGGTTGTCATTAACAGTTCTCTTCTTATTCTCTTTGGCCACTATAACAAACAAATTGCCTTCTACCATGTTTACTTCAGGATTAAAATGAGAATTTCAAGATATTTATTGTCATTCCGACACAATGTACATGGGTCAATGACGTATAAGGATTTACAACAACTCAATGTTAGAATAATAAAAACAAGCATATCTAATGCAGTAGTTCAAACATTCAGAATGTTGTGTACCTGAAAATTCATATTATAAATGTGAAAGTGATTTTAGTGGGTTTTTCAAGATTAATTGGCACTGGCCTTAAAAAAAGTCATGTGGTGCGACCATGATTCATCTTGAAATATCTTTATATAAATAAAAGGTCATCATTTACAAAAATTAAAAAAAAAATGCAAATACTTTGTTTTCAAACACTTTATATTACTGAAAAAAAGATGAATCATGGTCGCACCACATGACTTTTTTTAAGGCCAGTGCCAATTAATCTTGAAAAACCCACTAAAATCACTTTCACATTATAATATGAATCTTCAGGTACACAACATTCTGAATGTTTGAACTACTGCATTAGATATGCTTGTTTTTATTATTCTAACATTGAGTTGTTGTAAATCCTTATACGTCATTGACCCACATGCGAAGCAACACAACTAAGATTGCTCAGGTGCAAAACGACCTAAAGAAACAAACAAGAAATAACACATTGAAATAAATAAATATGAGAATATGGCAGAGATTGGACTAGATGAGCCCATATAATAATAATATATTACATTTTAATTAATTTAAAACACTAGGCAATGCACATCTAACTATGTGTGTCTATTCCCAAATCGCTCATTCTGCCACCGCCAGCAGCCACATATCTGACCCGGAGGCCTTCGCACCATCCCCGGCCTCGAGTTACGGGGCTTACCGCTGTGTCTGGTGGTGGTGATGGGGGACATGGTGCCCGGGAGGAGGCTGCGGCGGCGGAGGAGGAGGCTGCTGCTGGAAAAGTTGCTGTAGCTGCCGCAGGTGCTGGTGAAACTGTTGTTGTTGCTGTTGCTGCTGCTGCTGCTGGTGGATGTGCGGATTGAACATTACGGGCTTTAGTTTCCTCCGTGTGTGGACAGAGCAGCAACTGTGAGGTAAAAAGGGGGAATATAAGATCCCTGGAGAAGAAGAAGAAGAAGGAGAAGGAGAAATAAGCTGATGTGATTGTACTCCTCTGCTGCCAGACAAACTCAGTAAGAGTGCGCACCTCCTGAGACAACAGGTCGCTCTCTCAGATGTCGCGATGACAACTAGCTAGTGTTAGCACGCAGGCTAACAACATTTTTTACCCTTTAGCTTGCTAAGTTTGTTTCACATTCTTAGCTCAGTTGGCCAACTTTACGAAGAGGACATAATGTTAACAGCTTGTTTTTTTTGTTATTCCGCAACAAACACGAAGAAGCAATCTGGAGCCAATGAATGAACTAGCCTACACCTGTCATGAAATAATAAACAAAGCTACATTAGCATCCAAGTTAGCTTAGCTTAGCATTCAACTAGCTGCGCCTCCTCCTCTTTTTTTACCTCAAGGCTTCCTGTTGTTGTTGCGACTCACTTCACAAAGAGGAAAACGGTGATGGTGACTTATTATCCAGCTACAGTTATAACACGCAGGGTTAAACAGTTGCTCTCAGCCCCGGTGAAGCCTGCGATATTACAGACAGACAGAGAAAGCAGCCCGTCAGTGTGGAGAAAGCGCTACTTCCTGTCGCCCCCACGCGGCCGTCTGAGGAACTGCGCATGTCTGAGATCTACAGGATGAGTGAAGGCTGAAGTTAGTTGTGTTTCTAAATTTAGTATTAAAAACAAACATAGCTTCATTTTTATAAGAGAATAGTATTTAAGAATGTACAGAATTATATATCATTTTATTCATTTTTTTAAAATATAAGTCTTAAGAGTAAAAACTTAGAAGTAGAAACATACACACACACTATATATATATATATATATAAAGCACTTTACATTTTAATCTTTCATTTGCACTCTATGTCCTTTTAATGATTTTAAAGCAAATCATTATTTTATGCTGCAACCTTATATTTAATGCTCTATTCTAGTATTTTATTTCTCTCTCTTTCTATGTTTCTGTACTTTGTTTTTATTATTAGTGTGTGTGTGTGTGTGTGTGTGTGTGTGTGTGTGTGTGTGTGTGTGTGTGTGAGGGGGGGGGGTATGTATGTGTTTACTATGATTGGGTTTTATTTTTATTTCTCAAATTCCTTGTTTCTTTTCAATTTTTTCTGTTAAATGTTTGTTTTATGTAAAGCACATTGAGTTGCCACTCTTACTTATTATAAGTATATTTAATATGACTTAAAATTATTTATAAACACGTGTGCAAACATTTTTTATAATATATACCAATACACAAAAATAATTGTAATAAATTATACATAATTGATGTGTCTGTGTGTATACAATATTATAGTTTCTATTGTTTATTTTGTCTTGAGGGAGGGGGGGGGCAGGTAAAATAAGACTTCTTCCTGCTATAATATGATTCAGATGATAGTTGTGTTTTTTGTTTGTTTGTTTGTTTGTTTGTTTGTTTGAAAATTACAATGATCGGAACAAATAAATAAATAAATAGTAATGATATACATATATACCATGTCCTTTAATATATATTTTTACGTATATGTATTATTCATACTAACAGTATGTACCTAAATATGGACGCTTGATTCATTGGGTATGTTTATGCATACAACATACAATTATTAAATGATTTTGCATTTTACTTAATTTATTAATTTCAGTCAAATACTGAGTCGAGGAGCCACATTTGTGTCCTTAAGAGGAAACAGACTCTGAGTTAAGACATAGTTTCAAAGTACAGCTGAGGCTAGCAGGAATTTGGTTATATATTTTAAATGTAACTCAACTCAACTCAACTCAACTTTATTTATAAAGCACTTTAAAACAACCACAGCTGAAACAAGGTGCTGTACACAAATAAATAAATCAACACAGGAACATAAAACAATTAACAAGAAATAAATGCTAAAATAATTGTTTATTTTTTTAAAAACTAATTATAACAATAAAACAACTAAAAACAAACCATAAAGACACTAAAACAGGAGCAGAGTCTCATGCATGGTTGAAAGCCGAGGAATAAAAATAGGTTTTAAGACAAGTTTTAAAAATGGACAGTGAGGAGGCTCGTCTGTAAGCAAGCTGCCATAAACTCTTTCGTCCTCTGGTGAACATATAAAATATGATTTCACTTTATCCAGTAGCTCTCAAAC